>NC_034601.1:74398731-74426791 GCF_900095145.1 Mus pahari
GGAACTGCCAGACTGATTTCCAGAGTGGTTGTAATGTAAAATGATGTACTAGACATGTTCAAATTTTAGCTAGTATCTTAGTCAGGGTTTCTATTCCTGCACAAATATCATAACCAAGAAGCAAGTTGAGGAGGAAAGGGTTTATTCAGCTTACATTTTCCACATTGCTGTTATTCACCAAAGGATGTCAGGAAGCAGGAGCTGATTCAGAGGCCATGGAGGGATGTTCCTTACTGGCTTACTTCCCCTGGCTTACTCAGCCTGCTCTCTTATAGAACCAAGACTACCAGCCCAGAGATGGCACCACCTACATGGGTAACTTCCCCCCTTGATCACTAATTGAGAAAATGCCTTGCAGCTGGATCTCGTGGAGGTGTTAACCCAACTGAAGCTCCTTTCTCTGTGATAACTCCAGCTGTGTCAAGCTGTGTACAGCCAGCATTAAAGAGGAACACATTATAATCTGACATGCCAAGATTTTAGTTTACTAGTGTTGGCTTTAAATCTAAATTTTAGTCTAATTCAGGAAGTGACATCTGACACTTTCTCATAAGAACACAACTTAAGGAAACACTAGGAAGAATGATACTTGGATGGATAGAAGCCTAGAAGATCAGCAGCAAACAGCAAGGTTTTGACCTTCTGTTCTGAAATGACCTTCCAAGGAGCTACTTCTTTGTGATATTCCTCATATTATCTAAGCCTCAGGGAAAATACCTAACAGGGTGATTCTCTGTTATAGAAGTACTTAATACATTTTGTCACACAAATAATCACATAACTTTAACTGACAGGTCTACCCATTTTCCTCACTTTATATGAACACAATTAAAAATATGGAAGGTTTTATAAATATATTCACACTGATAACAAATATATTTGTGGTGTTTTAAATATGCTTGTCCCATGGTAAGTGTCACTATTAGTAGGTATGGCCTTATTGGAGTAGGTGGTAGGCTTTAATGTTCCAGGATCAAGTTCTGCCCAGGGTAGAAAAGAGACCCTCCTCCTGGCTGCCTGGAGAAGACAGTCTTCTCCTGGCTGCCTTTGAATCAAGATATATAACTCTCAGCTACTCTAGCACCATGCCTGCCTAGACAACACCATGCTTACTTCCTTGATGAAAATGGACTGAACCATTGAACCTGTAAGCAAGCCCCAATTAAATGTTGCCTTGGTCATGGGGTCTTTACACAGCAATAAAATTCAAACTAAGACAACTTTATTTCCTAAAGCAATCTAATTTTTAGTTTTTCTGCAATAAGCTGTACATAGGAGTTGTTGAGATTTTTATTCTGGTTCAGAAATAATGAGCTTGCCTCAGTTCACTGACGGTTCAGCTTAGGTACATCAATTTCCAGTGAATTCCACTGAACTTTTGTTCTCAAGTGTAGCAATACAATTTTGTGAAAATATCTCTTACCTTCAAAGAGACTGGAACTTTTGCTAGACCTCACAACCTTGAGGTCATGTAAGATGTAAGGCTGATATCCTGCTGTTTCTGAAACTGTTTGTTAAATCTGCCTTTAAAGAATAGTCTTTCCATCTTTACTTGGGTTTTCAATGTAATCAGTTTTTAACTACTTAAACCAATGCAGAGCTTGAATCTTAAGTTATATACTCATTCATGCCTCTACCCTAGAGAGCAATATGTACTGAAACATTCTATTGTAACAGTCTTCCTAATTCCTGATTCCTACTGTCAAGCAAAATAATAGATATATTTTAGTGTCCTCTTTAAACAAAGCATGTACAACTTTGAGTATAACACCCTGACAGTCTCTGTACTAGTTGCTGATGTTGTGCCTTCTGTGTGTGAAACCTAGCAGGGATTCCAGTAATGTTAGTAATAGGTTGGTTACCAGGAAATATTTTAAGCAAAGGAACAGAAGACTACATAAAAATATCAGGATGTTGAAGGAAGTCACATTTACAATGACAACTCTTACTGTTTTTGTTTTTGGTTTGTTTGTTTCTTGTTTGTTTGAGACAGGGTTTCCCTGTATAGCCTTGGCTGTCCTGGAACTCACTCTGTAGACCAGGCTAGCCTCAAACTCAGAAATTTGCCTGCCTCTGCCTCCCAAGTGCTGGAATTAAAGGTGTGTACCACCACTGCCTGTCTTTGTTTTGTTTTATTTTGTTTTTAATGAAAAGCTGTATGTAAATACATTTTAGATATATGTAAGGGTTCTGAATTTACATGTGGCCCAAAGGAAAGTTTGTCCTCAAGCAACTTAAAAATGTCCTGTCTGAAGCTTCTGATCTTGCCCTGCCTGACACCTCCAAGTCCTCTCAATTATTTCTCTTTGGGTCAAAAGGAATGGCAAAATGACTTTTGACTCAAATTTTGGGACTAATGAAGAGGCCAGTAACATGACTAACCAACTGGACTCAGTTACTTCAGGATGGCCTAAGGGTCATTGCTGCTACTGCAATGTTAGCAAAGGAAAAAAAAAAAAAAAAAACTGACCCAACTGACTCTGGGTCAGGAAAGTGAAGATATTGGGTAACACTGTCTCTAGCCCTTGATGAGGTCACTACCTGACAGATAGATATGAAATGCAAGTACCAGCCAATATCAGGGACAGCTCCTGGACCCTCCAAGAGTGACCTACCAGAGGAAGGAAGTATTAAACCCTGCCACCTGCCTTCTGATGAATGCATATTGCCAGTCATTCATGACTGTCTTGAGACCTTGGAGACTCTCACTGTGATAAAGAAGGACTTGAGAGATGGCCTTCTCCCAAGTATGGATGCTGAGTTATTTACAGATAGGAGTAGGTATACGAAGAATGGAATAAGGTATGCTAATGTCACAGGGACTAGAGACCTATCATTTGTGCCTTCAGCCAAAAATACAGAGCTTTAAGGCTTAGCACAAACTCTTCAATGGGCTAAAGGAAAAACTGACAATATCTACACAGTCATTCCATTTTTGCCAGTATCCATGCCCACAGGGTCCTATACTGTGAAAGGGGACTTTTAAGATCAAATGGAAGGGACATTAAAAACAAAATGGAAAGGAAATCCTGGCTCTACTTAAGACCTCCTGGTTGCTAAAGGCAGTAGCTATCATTTACTGCTCTGAGCATCTAAGAGATAAATCCTTCTGAATCAAGGATAATGACTTTGTAGTTAGAAGAGCCGCATTGTTGCTGGGGAAAGGGTGAAAGCCTTAGAGATTCTACCTTTGTTGTCTCTTCATTCCATTCCCTGGAGCATGTCTATGTACATCAGAAATTAAACTTAGCCAAAGCACAAAAAGCCAAATAGATGGTTTTAGAGTGACCTGGGAAGACCAACTTGTCTCATGCTCTAGAAAGGAACTGTCTATAGCAAACTTATGTGTCCACCCATCTTTGCACCACCAAATTGATAGAACTGGCTCAAAGATAGTCTGTCTTCCAAACCTAAAGAGAATGGCTCAAGATACTGTGGGTAGATATAGGCCTTTTGTTCAAACTAATCAACCCCCAAGGTTTTCCTTTAGAGGATAATGACTGATGGGTCAAGCCTCTGGAGAGATATGAACACTGGACTTTGCAGAAATAAAAGATGAACAATATGGTGACTGTTACTTGTTAGTATTCATAGATAACTTTCTCAGAATCTGTAGAGGCTCTTCCTGCTAAGACTGAGTCAGCTCAAGTAATAGTTAAGAAACTATTCGGGGATTTGATTCCCTGATTCCACATCATTACATGACTGGGGTCTGACAATGGTTTGGCTTTTATAACTCAAATCTCAAAATGTATAGCCAAATCATTAAATATTAATTGAAAATTAATTAATTGTGTTTATCACCCTGAAAGCTCAGGAAAGATAGAATGAATAGGGCAATAAGGGAAACTTATACTAAGGTAATCTCAGAGACTGGCAGTAACTGGATAAGCCTCCTTCACTTTGCCATGCTCCTGGCCTCCCTTTTCCCTTATGTAAAGGATGTTACTGTTTGAAATTGTTTTAGGGAGACCTTTCTGCTTTGATACCCAAATTAGGAGAGGAGCATTTTCCCTAACCAAGTTCTTGTTGAGTCCTTGCAGACCCTACAACATACTCTAAAAGACATCAAACTTTTGTAAAAGAGGCCCAGTCTGAGAAGCCAGTGGTCACTGCTGACACCTTTCTATCTTCGGAGCCTGTTGACTGGGTTTGGGTTCAGTGCCACTTTGCTCACAACATAGAAGTCAGGTGGACTAGATCTATTTCAATCTCATCTCCCTAGTGTCACCCATCAAGGTTGCCAGCTGAGGTCACTACATTCACTATTCTCAAATGAAGAAGGCCAACAGGATCACTTTTCCTCCAGATGGAAGGTGAAGTAGAATGGCAATCCACTCAAATTCAGTGTGCTGAAGGACTCTCCTACTTCCTTTCTTCATCAGGGGAAAACCACACCCTAGTCCAATATGTCTGGATCATGATTAGGTTGGTAGACAGGGCACTAATAACTAATGTGACCAGTTATGTGTCTCCTGCTCTCATGTCTTATTTATGTAGATTGTTTGGATGTAATTGGAAAAAGGACTGACCCTAAAGAAGAAGGCCCTCCTTCATATGGTTGTAGAAATCAAGACTCAGAAAATCTCTTGACTTCCGTGCAGATATGTTTGTTTGCCTGTCTGGAATGTACTCAGAATTGGCAGAGGAAAACAATACCATTCTGCATCCTGGAGGTTCAAATCCCAGCACCAGGGTTTAAACAAGGCACTTTTGTGGAGATACAGAGATACGAGGTAAAACTGGAGGAATAGAATACAAAATCCTTGTCCAGGCTATAGTCAAAATGATATAAGTAGTGTATGGAAGACAGATTTACAACTCCCATCACTAAGCCCTTAGATACTGTTGGCTCTAATCTGGTTTTAAATCCCCTTTCTGACCAGGAACAACAATCAAATACCTTGGAACAAGCATTGTGTTTGACTGCTGGCATTCCCATTACTCTGGTATGCCTGGTCTTTATAAGTCTTTGATGACTATCTACAAGTTTGTTAATTGCAGCAATGCCAACATGACTGCCAAGTATTGGTTATGCTTGTATACTACACCTCCCTTCTATGTAGAAATTGCAATTCAAGAAGAATTTGGGGAAAAAAGGACCCCTCCATTAAAAACCTAACTGTAAAACGGATAAGAATCACAGCTCACATTTTTATACCCCTGGGATCAAGACCAGTCTCTTACTTTTGTGAGGCCCAGACAGTAAAAAGCTCTGCTCATGTGAGGGTTTTATAACATGTCTAAGTCCCAGTATAAGCACTACGATGGAACTTTCCAGTTACAAATGCTCCCTATAGACTCCTCTCCCTCTTATCTAGTACCTCCCCAGGGAACTTGATCTGTTTCTATTTCACTAGACTTCCATATATTGATCCCTTCATTATTATCAAGGCTTCTGACTTCTGCGTTCTAGTTCATTTAGATACTCAAGTTTATAACAGTTTAGGAGAGGGAGGCTGAGAACATTTAGGACATTACAGTGACCTTGCTCACACAGAGCAGCTCAGATGCTGCTATCCTGGGCAGTAGGACTATATAGATAAGCAGGATAAGTAGGACTGGGAACTGCAGCACTAATCAGAACTTCAAGCTCCCAAGCCAACAGATTGATGAAGATCTATCTAAACTGGAGACATCCATCAGCTACCTGACCTCCTCTTTAGACTCATTGACAGGTTATACTGTAAAACTAAAGGGGACTTGAACTCCTTCTTCTTCATCCAATGGGGGGGGGGAGAGATTATGCATTCCTTTAGGCAAAGAAAACTGTTTTGATGCTACTTACTTAATAGTGATAAAAAGCCAGAGTCTATTTTAACAGTTATGCTAAAGCAGCATAGGTTTGTATGAATTGCTATTTTCTTGTCCCCATGTTTAGTTACCCTTCTTAAAGTTGTGGTAGATCCCATACTGCTTCTTTTCCTTGCTCCCACTTGACAGATCATACATTCTGAATGCAGTTATAGAATCTGTAAATTAATGATTTAGTACCATTAAACTAAAAGTCCCAAGAAACCATTACGAAGAGTTGGGATTAACTTCCATTAAAGATGATGATCTCTTACCATTTAGAGGTCCCTAACACGAGTGAGGAATGTTAAGTGATATCTGACTTCACTTTTTCTGTTTTTAGTTAAAGAAAATGTTATGTTAGAATTTCATTTATTTCTATATTGTTCCATGTACTATTATTTTCCTTCTTTAATTATGATCCTTGCTTTGTCCAACATTTTTTGAATTGTTCTTTCTCTATAATGTTTTGATTCACACATCATAAATTATTTCCATTATTTTGTGGTATGTTCCAGGAGCTGACTGATCATAACCCATATCAGGTATTTTTCTTATGACCATAAAAATAGCTACATGCTAACTGCAAATTTCTATTTTGTGTAATCATTTGTTCTTGCTTGCTTGTATAAAAGGGTCCTGTGGTTTTGAGTCATGGCTACTTCATTTTCCTACTTCTGAGGGGATACAATTTTGACCCTGGACATACAATAAATTTAATTCCTTGCTACATTTAAGTATCTTCTCCTTTGGTTACCACTACTGATCCACGAAATGATGTATGTGTGATGCTAGGATATGCTGAAACTCCCTGATGTTTATGACTGTGTCGTCTTTGTTATAGGTATGATAGTGGGAAATGTTGCCTTTAACCTGAATGCTTTGATTTTTTTTCCTTTATCACTGGGATTAAAACATGAACTTGAATGTTTTACCTAAGTGTGATACCAGTCAGCAACATGCCTTACCTAATGCTTCTTGAGATAGAGCCTCACTAAATAGTCCAGTTTAGCCTTGAACACATATTCTTTTTATGTATACAGTCTGATAGTACCAGTCATCATCATCAGAATACCTGACTTCAATGGAGGCTATGGAACTCCTTTGATGCAGGAGAAAAGACTAGCTTCTAAATTTCAGGAAGCATGATGATAAGCCTTATACAAAGCAGCTTAGACGTAGACTAAGAAGGATTTAAATACAGCTATGGCTTATATTGTCTACACATAAGAAACTTAAGAAAGGAGTAACAGTAAAAATATTGATAACAACACTCAATAGTGAACATGAACTTTCCTGACAATATCACAAATTGAATTCTAAAAGGAAAACTGTCAGGAACTTTGAAGGTAAGAGTTAGGTTTGACTTGAATTGTCATTAGAAAAGTACACGCAAGTTTAAGATTATAAATTTTGTATCAAAACTAAGAAGAAGTAGGAGAAGTAGAAGAAGAAGAAGAAGAAGAAGAAGAAGAAGAAGAAGAAGAAGAAGAAGAAGAAGAAGAAGAAGAAGAAGAAGAAGAAGAAGAAGAAGAAGAAGACAACTTAATGGAGAAGAGGATGAATAGTGAGTACCACATCTAGGAAGAATACTGAATTGCATGTTCACATTCTATTAGTAAAATGTGTTTTCTTTCAAACTTTCTTCAAAGTAATCTTTTGCCATTTACTATGTAGTGGCGACGAGTGTATACTGCTATATGGAGTGGGTGAATTGGCTAATAATTACTGTATCTTCCTGAATGCTTACTTGTAGATTTGAGTTAATTAATCGAGTTTCAGATTCTAGCATTTTAAATGAGATCTCAAATTGCTAATGGTCTTAATTTTTCACTAGGCAGCTTTAGAGTCTATGCTCAACAAACTGAAAGACTACAGGGTGATGACAAATTCTTCATCTTGTCTCAGTCTCCAAGAACGGAGATAAGAGGAGATAATTCGTGTCCACCCTAAGACCCAGTTGTATGTGCTACAAAGGACAATAAAAAATGGATTGTCCTACAATGCATTACATCGTTGTCCATGCTTACTCAATGTTATTCATCATTCTAATTTGATTTCCACCAAGATTATTTTTGTTTCCTCTTACTTTTAATTATGTAGCTAATTTGTCCCATTTTATTCAAAATTTACTTTGCATCAATGTTTGTATACCATTTTCAACTGCACATTTTCAAACATCTGTTCCCATTATGCTTTCTCTTATTGCTTTTTTTTTTCTGCAGCTGTTCTATCATTGACTCTGATACCAGAAGTTTATTTTCCTTGATTTTTCTCAATTTTGTTTTTTAGTTTTCAAAGGAACTCCTTCATAAAAGTTTAGATTAGGCCAATCAATTTCTTATTATTTCAATTTT
Organism: Mus pahari; assembly: GCF_900095145.1. Lineage (NCBI taxonomy): Eukaryota > Metazoa > Chordata > Mammalia > Rodentia > Muridae > Mus > Mus pahari. The sequence continues at coordinate 74,406,882 of NC_034601.1, forward strand.
GTATTTATGTGGTAGCTTATAATTTGCTGCAAAAAGAAGTGAACAGTGTTGATCTGAGCACGCAAGGAAACAACAACCACAGATGGATCTTCAGGGAGATGGGCTTAGGCAGACACCTGGCCACCGCAGCTTCAGAGAAGACCACAGGAAGCAGAAATGGAGGACTGAGTGCCTTGAACAAGGAGCACAAAAGCCTGAAGGAATTTTCTGCTTCCCCCTAATACCACGAACAACACATGTTTTTCAGCATTCATTTCTGTGTTTCTCAACACTTACTTGAGACACAAATAATAAATGTCAATTTTAAGCCAAAAGAGAGGAAGGAGACCAATCAAACCAGCAGTATAATAGTTTTGCATTTTAATTTTAATGGCTGTATACTTCCATTATATCTACTACTATATATTTTGAATTTTGTTCAAATTTTATCCATTTTAAATGAAGAAAAATAAAGAGAATATTCAGCCCTTTCAAATATTTTTTAATTTCCCATTATTAGCATGTACATCAATGAAGAATAGGTGTGGATGATGATGTCGGTTAGCAGGCTAAAAAGATTTAAAGTGATTTCTCCATTTTAAATGAAGAAAAATGAAGAGAACATTCAGCCCCTTCAAAATATTTTTAAATTTCCCATTATTAGCATGTACATCGATGAAGAATAGGTGTGGATGATGTTGTCAGTTAGCAGGCTAAAGAGATTTAAAGTGATTTTGGAGTATTATAATTAATATTTGCAGTTTAAAGGCATTTTGAGGAATCTAAATAAGTAATATTATCTTTAAAATGCTGTTGAATGTAGTCATATTTGAAGGTTTAGGTGATTTCTAGTTGACCAGTATCACAAACATACTAATTCCAGAAACAAGAACATGAACAAAATAATGAGCCCTGTGCTTTTGACTGAACATAGATTCTTCCTCTTTAATAGAAAAAAACAATGTAAATGTTAATTTTCTAGATATTTTTCCAGTTTAGTAAAATTTCAAGAGTTCTTTTCAACAGTAGGGAAATCATAAATGTTTATTTTTCTGAGTAGTTTTGACTCTTAGATAATCATTTTTTTCAAATGGAGACACAAAGTTCAGATATTTTATAGATGTGTTTACTGGATTCAGTTCATGCTCAGTGTCTCTTGAATATAGACTGCTGCATAAGATTGTATTTGTACAAACTAATACACAAAAATACAATAGTAACAACACTTTACATTTGTAAATAAACAAATTATGTCTCTGAACATTAACATGTAATAAGGTAAGCATGTAATATGACCTTTTTTAGTTTGTGAGCTGTTTCTAATACTTGTGAAGAAGTAAGGAAGAATTTAGGCTCTAAAGTGATCCATATTAAGATTCTTATGAACTTTATAAATAAGTTAATTATTGAAAATGTAATATGCAAAACTAACTTCATGCAACTGTGAAATACTTAAATGCATGATGAATTTCAAATCTGCCACAGTCCATTAACTTCGTAAGACTTATTACAAACCAACCTGGAACACTTTGCCACCTCATAAAAGATATTTTTATTGTCTACCATGAGCTTATATATTTTGAAATGTTTACTACATTATAGATTCATGTTAGTCTTCTTTTCCAGTTGAGGTTTTTTTTTTTTATCTTAAAAATTCTCAATAGTTTATTTGCAACAGCTGGGACATAATGATAAACTGTGAAAATAAAAATCTAAATATAGTAGTATTGAATTATAAATGGCACAAATACCAATAGAAATTTGGTTTTTTCCTTAGACAAGTGTATCAACACTTTTCTTTTTACTTTTATTTTCATGTATTAATTGTACATAATAGAATGTTTCATTACAGCATTTTCATATACACAAAGTTATATGTCCTTGCTTCATTCCAAAGCTCAGAGTATCTGGACTACAGCTTGCTGCATAAAATTTTAATTATACAGAATAAAATGAAATTAATAATATATAAATAAAATCATTTTGTATATAATTTTATTTTATTAATATAAATTATACACACACACACACACATATATATATATATATATATATATATATGTAATTTTGATGACATTTCTCCTTACAATCTTTTCTTGCTCTCACTCCTTATGATCTCCTCCTCTTTAGTCCACTGCTATGATTTGTCTTTTTTTGAACTTTTGTTATTAACAAAAGTATAATAATAATTAAGCTTGCTAAAGGTAATCTGTCATCCTATGTTAACAGCTTAGGAATGCTGTCAGGAATTAGACAATTGCTTCTTCTTCTTTTTTACTTTCCACTGAAAATGCTGAGATTTATATTCCTGAAATATAAATTAAAAACTTTCTTTTATACCGGTAAGAAAGCAGAAAAAGAAATTTTTCATACAAAAATATTGAAAAGATACTTCAGGTTTTTACATGAACAGTTACACTAATTGCTGAGGCCATTCCATGCTCACATAGCCATTAATCAAAGACAGAATGATAAATATATGCTGTAGTTTATAAACTCCTTTGGAAACTATTAAAATAAATTATTCATGTGCTGTAGAGTTGACTAAATGTGAATGTATTGTGCTACGTACTCAGAGATATAATTCTTTTTAAATGGTATATTATTTCAGTGATGCAGATATGCTCAATATCTTTAAATGAATTGTTGGGATAATTGAGCTCAGAAATATTTAAAATGTAAGAAACCTTCAGAAATTATAAAAAAAAATCTTTCATGAATTATCACAATAGTTTAAATGCATAATTCAATAAATTGAACTTTTTAAAACATGTTTTAATTATGAGACAAGAAATGGTAAATGCTGATACTTCGAGACCAGAACATTCTTATTGCTGTTTGATATTCATTACATTAAATTGGATTTATGTTCATTAGAGAAATCTGCTGTATTACTTTCAAAATTTCAGTCCAGGTGCTGTTAGTATCCCCTTCTTGATACTCTTAGATTTAAATATTTTCAAGAAAAGAAAAATTACCTCCTTTTATTTTCTCATCAAATTATATTCATTTTAATGGAAAAGTATCTGTTTTTTCTTTTTTCTTTTGTTTACTTGAAGTATCTGTTTTTTGACCATGTAGTATGCAACAAAATGAATACTGATGGGATTATCTCTGAAATATTTAATATAATAAGAAAATTTGAACTGAATATTGGGGGCCAATATTCATAAACTATTCAGTTATCTCACTCATCTCTTTTATAATAAGGTTTTTGTGTTCTTTTATGTGTATGGATTTGTTTGTTTGGGACTTTTAAGACTTATATTTTCACACATTTATTTATTTTCTATGTATATGTGTGTGCATGTAAATGCCGTGCTTTTGCAGGTAACAATGCAGGCCAGGAGTGTTGTATGTCCTAGAGTTACCGTTACAGAGATATGCGACCATCTGAGATTTGGTTCAGAAGAATAGTCAAATGCTCTTCAACACTGAGTCATCTTTCCCTTCAGTGTTTACTATTGATTAATTTGTTCTTTTCAAGATCAAGCATGTATATAATGTATTCTAATTAATCTCCAAGTCTTTCATAACATGCCTTTCTCACTTCTTCCCAAGGGTCCATTTACCACTTTTATGAATTTTTTTTATTTCTTCTGTGCTCCACTGATTTTAAAGACATCCTTCTGTGTGACTTCAGGTTAGGTACCATCCATTGGAACTTATTGGACTACTTGCTATACGGCAGAAAACAATGGCTGACCCTGCTCCAGAATCCATTAGTGGCTAAATAGTTCATCAAAGGGAGATAAGACTCTGAGAGCCTTCCCTTGTTTGATTCTTCACATACCTAGTGTTTTGCAGAGCCAGGGCAGGAAATAACAGGTTCTGTGAGATAACACGTGAATGGAAATGCCATGCCATAAATATAGCATTTCACATAACTTTGGGGTTATGGCTCTTATAATCTGTTACTTCCTCCTTGACAATGCTTCCTCATCCTTAGTGAGACTAGATAAATAGTCTCTGAAGAGATGAGCACCCAGCCATCATGTATTCTAATTATCTCAGGTGTTCATATATCTCTGTGTCCATCAATGTCCACTAACCACTGAACCTTTGACATACAAATTCTGTTATCTCTTCCTCAGTAAAAATTTATTTCTAAATTACTTATAAAATAGAACAACTGTGATTGTTTTGTTTTCCACTTTCCAGTGCTGTATCCAGCAAGTTGCTATATGGTAAAACATTTATGGTAGTGAGCCCTTCAATTCCTTCTGTAGGATCTACTTCACACACATAACAACATAGTTCGAACTACATCAAACACAATGACTAAACAGAGAGCCTGCCTATGTGGGAAAATTACAACTGAGAGCATGTGGTCACATTTGTTCTTTCCTGTGTGAAGGGGTAGAAAAAGACCGCAAGCCTGTTTGAATCCAGCATGCAAATGCCAGGGTTATGCAATCTCTGGAAACTGTTCTGATGGCTCATCTTCACCTGATCCATGTCAGCTGCATATACTCAGGGAAGTGTGGGCAGTGTTCTATGTTTAGATACAGCCGAGAGAAAGACATGCGGAAAGAAGATGAAGAATGTATGAGAGGGTCCAAAATTTGCACATTCTCCCTACTTTTGACTTGAATTACACTGTAACAGAAGTTTCTACTTAAGGGACTCTACTGTAATTGGCAAGGCCGATTGACAGCAGAATATCTTCTTATATGTATGACACACTTGTGGGAAGATCTTTGTAAATATTGTCATCCTGTTAGATAGCAGTGGATATTAAGATTTCACTCGTTTTTATTAAAATAAAACCATAACCCAAACAGGTTCATAGAATATGTGTCCTGTTTTCTTATAAATGGTATCTTAAGTTTCTTGCTTAATTTTACTGTGCTCCTTGTAGACATATTATAAATTATTAATAAATGAAAACTTGTCTATGTTGCTAAGTTCTATAAATATTATTAAAGTCATTTATCATATCATATTTCTTTTATCAAGCATATTGATTAACATTGCTTCTACTGTCTTCAACTACACCTGTCAGAAAAAAATGAGGTGCACACATTGCCAGTTCTGGACTATCTAATAAATTATTTATTCAATAAAAAGAAATGTTCAAGAAATAAAATGTTTAATCTATATCTGATTAAATTTTGTGTTATTAATTGGACATTCTTTGTAATATAGAATATATGGAAGACTAGATTTTAGGTTTATATCACTGAAAATATACCTCTTTAGTCACTTGAAGTAGTACAGAAGGAGTTGATCTCATTCATGATTTTGGAAAAATGATTTTTCTGAACACTGAAACGTCAAAATATCATTTGAACAAAGAGAAGTGTACTCTCTCTAATAATGATCTCTATCTCAATGAATTTACAGCACATATCAGTATGAGATTGTTTGTATTTAAATGTATTCCATTGAAAATGTGTGAAAAACGGCAGACCATTTAAACAAGCAATCATTGGTAGTTAACCTTATGGGTAAGACTGAGAGAGTAGATACACTAGAGAATTCAGATGGGTGATGTGAAAGCCACTAAATCTCCTGTTTAGGATTACCATTTCCAATTTCCTTGGGCAAGCCATTTATTTGATATATAGTCAAATTTGTTTCTTCAAATGGATTATTATACCTTATTGTGTGAATTAAAATTCAGGATCTCAGTCTATTTATGAACACATTTAAATATGTTTTCACATGCACTTATTCAGATATATGTTTACATATTCATTTCCTGTTCATTTATTTTGCCTATACAGTTCTGTCCCTTCTGGCTATTAAAAACAGTCATTTATAGTGGTTTCTATCTTTACTCTCTTATAAAGATCTGCAATTTTATTCAAAAAGTAAACATTTTGTAATAGGTAACAAGTTATAATTGCATGACTATCATTGAAGATTTCACATATAAGGAATATAAAATGGAAAGGAAATGAATAGCAAAGTTTATGTGCCTAGTTTCAAATACTGTGAGCCTTAAATATTAAAATGAATTTAAATTTAGTAAAACATTTTCCTAGTGAAAAAAAAATTGGTTTTCTCACCTTTTTTGCTGTAATGAAGACCATGATCAAATGCGACCCGGGAGGAAAGGGTTTAAATTCAGCTTATAGCTTAGGTTGTATTCAATAACTTGGAAAATGAGAGTAGGAATTCAAGAAAATAACCTTGAGACAGGAGCAGAAGCAGAGGCCAGGGAAGAATGTTGCTTACTGGTCCATAATGATGCTCTCTGAGTAAGAAATACAGAGTTCCAAAGGACCTCATTTCTACCTTGAAACTGAGTTTTGTGATTTTGTTTCTAAGTTAATGTAACATCTACCCCCTATAAGTTGCTTTGGTTATGGTATCTTATATAACAGTTGAAAAATAATTAATACAATGTGGAATTGTTTTATAAAAATAGCTTCTCAAATTTAGAGGGATTTCATGTATCTAAATTTCAGATAAAGAGGAAAAGTATGTTCCTAACAATGCAAATGTTATAAAACCCAGGAAATGTGCTTGAAGACACAGATTGACTCAAAAGCCATTGCATGCAAATTGATATACAGTGTCCCTGTTATCGCCAAGTGCCATTGCTTTTTCAGTAGTGACACCTGTTTCCTTGTATTCTTTGTAAAAAGAAGCAGGATTACATCAGCCTCTCTCCATGAAAGTAATTCAGTACAAAGAAATGATTTAATAAATAGATTTCTGAATCTTGAATATATCCCAAACCTTGTGTTAGATGCATTAAAAATGAACATATCTAAACACTGCCAATTTTTTCATGGCAAGCTACAACTGGAAAAATGCCTGTGACTAATTTTTCAAATTTACATTATTCCCCCTTTTAATTATAATTATCTCTTGGAAAAATGAGTTGAATTTGTCCTGTATCTATCCATAAAACTGTACTAGAGGCTGGCAAAAATCATATGCTTTTTGTTACCCTTTTTCTCTTTCCTTTTCTTTTTCTTTTATATGATCTTTTAAAATTTTGAGACCTACTCATGCTGTGTAGCTCTGTCTAGCACAGAGGATGTGGCAATATTCTACTTTCTGTCTCCCAAACTCTCGTGTTACATGTATGAATTACTATCCCAAGTTATTCTCCTGGCCTGCTAAAACAATACTTTAGTAATTTCATTCCCAGGGATGACATCATCAATTTCTTTGAGATACTTGCAATTAATATAGTTTAATTTACTTCATACTTTTCAATTGTTGGCATATTCTTACATTTTTAATTAATAAAAATAGAATGTAAAATTGCTAACTAATGAGATTATTAATTTGTTATAGTGTAAAATTTTATATTTTGCTTGTTTTTAACTAGTAATGATAAATAAGTCTCCTAGAAGGAAAATTCCCCATATACAAAATTTAATAATTTTAAGTCCATCATACTTCTGTGATTGTGACGTTATCATTGTATTCAGTCTTAGAACAATTTCAAGACTTTAAAACATATGTATAGTATAGAGTTATGTTATGCCAAGCATTTATTTCTGCAGATATTTACTCCCTCTCCTATATACTTTTATCGTTACTAGTTAAAAACAAGCAAAATATAAAATTTTACACTATAACAAAATAATAATCTCATTAGTATATAGTATATATCCAAGGACAAAAAACATGTAGTCATCACATTACAAATAGTAAAGGCCTTTACTAATCTCTGTTTAAGATAATAATCCTGAAATTATTAGGGAAAGAAGGTATATATCTCAACATTATAAATGCAAATTCTATTCAATATAATGCTTGTAGTCTTAGAATAATAACAAGGGAAGGAAAATGGGGGTTACAAATAAGAAGCAAATAATTTAAAATATCCTTATATGGTGATGATATGACTTTATAAACAAAGTTAAGTAAGAGCAAACAAACAAACAAACAAAAATCTTAATGTATCTACCACAAAACTCCTATTTCTGATAAACATAGTTACCCACATAGCAGGATACAAAATACAAATCAACATGCAGTATCAGTAGCCGCCTTATTCAGTAGTAGCATCATTCCGAGGAAAATGTCATGGTGAGCATTCTGTTCAAGCACACATGCACATATGAATGCATGTATAAAGGATATATGTATGCAAATATATGAGTAAACCTCTCAAATGAATTGAAGATTTGCATAATTAAAGCTTTAAGAAACTATGAAAAGGGATTGAAGAAATCTCAAGGTAGAGAAACACATCACATGATTATGGATTGCTGGGATTCATATTGCAACAACTGGTCAATCCACCAAAGGCAGTCTATAGAGTCAATGCAATCAACATAATTCTTTTCAGAAATTGATAAAAGTCACACAAAATTTATTTGAATGCATAAAAGACCCAGGAAAGCCAGAACATGCCTGGAAAGTAGAGGTGGTAAAATTTATTTCAGTCTCAGATTTCAATACTACGACAGAGATGGCACAATAAAAGTACATGATACTCAAATCATTTCTAGACACAAGTGGTATATACACATACCTTAAATTACTCATTACTCTTTAAATTAAATATATGTATTTTATCCATTGTTGTACTTGGTCACACTGTGACATTCAAAATTGTATTATTTAATGAAAATCTATGTTTTTAGTTGAGGTGTTGCTCAGCTCTTAGCACATACCTTTATATTCCTTCCAGCTGGAATAGAGACATCCCCTTACAACACATTTTCAATCCCAAACAATGAAGGTAAAATTAATTGGTAGAAGGTAGCATCCCTTCTTCAATTTGACTGGCAGACATAGAGGTGAATCAGCAAAAGATTTGACAAAATAGGATATGTTTGGCATTCATGAGAAGAGAGGGGAAAGAGAGGCTACTTAAGAGAGATGAAAAGAAGGTAGATTACAGAAGAGATTTACAGAAACAAGTTGAAGAGGGACCAAATTAGATATTGAGACAGAATGAGGCAGAGAATGAGATAGAGCCAGAAAGTTGGACCCAATTGATAGAGTAGATTTGGGGACAAACAGAACAAACATCAGAGGCCAAAAGGAGGCATCCAGTTTGAATCACACAATTTGAAGATGGGTTTGAGCCAGAATAGCTGAGTTGAATCTACCAGCCAGAGTTTACAAAGAAAAAGAAAGGGTGAACTTATTCAGCAGTAAATTTTAGAGGCTGAAAACATTCTAGGCCTAGATAAGATTGCTGAGGCAAGGAATTTCCAGGATTGGGCCTAGGTTAGCAGACTGAGGTAGCAAGTCTCAGACATGACAAGTACATCAGGCGAATAAAAGTGACTTATATAATGCATATTTATTTGTATTTCATTTCTCAACAATAGCACTTGATAATATATAATACATTATTATAATAACTCCTAAACCATCCCATTGTTCTTAATATGTAGCAAAGTTAGAAATATCTACATGTTCTATTTAAGAAAAGATAGTATCCTTATGAAAAGAAGTTCCAAATTTAATTTCAGAAGGACAAGGTAGACAACCACAATCAAGTTATAGTGACAGTTCTGTGAGTTGAGTTCATTACCTGTGTGTAATCAGCTACCATTCTGCCACAATGTTTTATAAAATCAGTTCTGACAACCTGGTGCATTCGTAGTAATTTTATATAATAATAGAGTATGTAAATGAAGCAAAAAATAGTGCATTGGAAATTCCCCCACGTCTGGGACAGGATGGATGGATATATTAACACTGTCAGTTTTATAACTTTCTATATTGTAGTTAGATAATGGCATACATGCTCATATTTTACTGAACCCAAAATGACATGGATTTAAAATAAATAACAAACAAATAGCAAAAATCTAAAACTAAGTATAAATTAAAATATGATCAGGAATTAATAATACTAACTCATTAATTTCTCTATAAACCTATTTCAAATGTTTATCAAAATAATTTTCAAATATAAGTAGGTTTTATAAATTTACCTTTAAAATATTTCTGTCAGCTATCTTCAGTTCTTTTAATTCCCAAGTATATTCAGAGGACATATTTAATAAACTGCACTATCAATGATATTCTTGACCAGAAGCTTGTGGTTTTTAGAAAGTTTTTATTTGACTTCTGCTCAAATAAAATAGCCGTATTCATATATCTATCTCTATTTTAATCCTTTCAGATGAATGTAATATTTTAAATATATTTGAATTATCCTTTAAGGATTGCATATATATGGACAAGAGGTTTTGCTCATATTCATCACTCAGCCCCTCCTCCAGAATTCCTTCAAGATTGCCTTCACTGCATCACCCCCTCAACTTTAGGTACTGTTTTAGTAAAGCATTTGATGCTGCTTATATGAGCTTAGAGAGAAGGCTTTTAATAAAGCAAGACTATTGTACCAAAGGCCTGAGTCTAAATGGTGTTCTCTCTGGCCCAAACCATCAAGTGCCAATAGCTCTGCAGGTAGAGATTCACAAAGCCTCAACCTGCACAGCTTGGAAACTGACTATATTCATCCTATGCAGCTTTTTGTTATATAGTCACAGCTACGACAAGTTTATGATAACTGTGTATGCCCATGAAAACATTTTTCTCAGCATTCCTTCACATCCTCTCATAATCTGTTTTTTATGTCTACCATGGTGATCTCTGAGCCTTGGTAGAGGCGTATGATGTAGGTATTATATGTAGGACTCAACATTCCAAAGTCTTTTAATATTACCTGTTAAAGTTTCATCATTTGAATACCTCTCAATATAATAAGGTTTTAATTAACAACTTGCTAAAAATTGCTAAAAATAAATGTTAGATACTATTCTAGACTTACAGAGCAAGCAATCTCTTACTACCATTAATGGTATATTTTGGTGTGTTGAGTGAGAAACCCAACTAGTGTAGAAGCAACTATCAAAACTCTGTGAGCATTTAAGTTAGATAGTAAATTGTGAGCTACGTTGGGAGTTTAAAGATTACCATTCAGTTTAGAGTTTTCCAGTAATGCTTACTTTCATCATTAAATTACTCATGTCCAGCATTTGAAAATGTAGAAATATGATGGATCATGAGAAAGGATCACATAATATAGAATTGTGAGCCTTAATACACAGTACAATACATTAGAGAAGCCAAATGTTAACTTTGTAGAGTCAATAGTGAAAAGTATGATTTGATGAAATGCAAAATGGCATGTGCATGTCAATGTATGTCTGTTTATGCATGCACTGAATTACAGTAAAAATTGATTTCTTACCATTTATTAGGTACTGTGATATACACTAACTACTTAGATTTCAAGTTTATTGAAATAGACTTGAAGTAGTATAATAATTTTTAGTAACGTTTATAAAATACTTCTAAGTAATTTCTGCATAAACACTCACAACCACAGGACCAAATGTGTGCATTAAGTGTGTCTGCATTACAGCTGAATCACATAGACCTAGAACAATTTTGCATATAATCGCATGGCCAGAGCAGCCATGTTGCTGGATTAAAATTTCTCTACAATGCAATAATAGTTTGTTTGTTTGGTTTTACTTTATTAAGAAAGGAATTCATGCCCAGTTTTTCTTAAGGTGCATATGTAATTTGTATTATAACTGACATGATAATTATTGAGCCCCCCCAAAGAAGTCAATTTTGGGGAACTTTGAGTATTTTCTTTAAATTATTTAACAAAGCCTCCTTGCTCAGGCAGCTGAAGACACCAAGTGCTCTCCCAATCATGCTGGCTTTGGGAGGCTAGAAGAATAGTCTCTAAGCACCTGCTTCAGGTGTCATGATGATGGATGTATATATGATGAAGAGATGGAAAAGATGAAGTACCAGGTGGAGATATAGAGAAGAAGGTGAAGCTGAGGCTTTGTATCCTGTGGAGAATGCTGGAACTGTGTAGACTTGACTGATGTGAGGAACAGGCAGATATGAGAAGGTCATGGTGAGATCCTGCCTTGAAGGGCCATGTCCTGATCAGTGATCCTGCTGCAGTTGGGGTCTGTGTTAATGTCTGTGGCCTGAGTTCCTAACAAAGACCAAGCAGATGTTCATGTTCTGAGAGGCCACCAGAGACCATGTGGATGTCTGAAAGACATGCAACTGTGGAGGAACATGTTGATTTGAGTGGCCTTTGCTCCCACCTGAAGCCATGTGAATTTCCGCACTCATGCTGTTACCTGGGGTCACATCTGGGTCTGTGGTCTTATGGCAGCTGGTATCTGTAGTAATGAGTAAGCCTTGGGGACATGAGTTCAGGAGAGCTTACTTCATCACTAAATTCCCATTGGATGATAGGATAGGAGCACTGGCCAGAGGGCACAAGAGCAAGAGGTGACCTTGTCCCTCACCAGCTTCAGCACTAGTGAGAAAAGGTCCTGCACCTCTCCTGGGCAGCACAGTAGAACTGGCTGTGGTGGCAAAAGTGTAGGTAATCCTGCCCAGAGGGTATGGAAGTAGAAGAGCTTCCCTCTGCCTTGCTGGCTGTGCTGTTGGTTGAGTTACCCAGGGCAGTTCTGGCAAGCTTGCCTATTTATTGGTGGAAGCATAGTATTATTGATGGCCTAAGAAGCAGGCTCCAATCCAGGGCTTTGAGTTGGCCCACCCCAACATCCATTCCATCTAGGATTTGTTGAAGCATGTGAAAGGACCAGTCCTTCAGATACAACGCTGCAGAAAGTCCATGACACAGGGCAGCAACAGGATATCTGAGAGAAATCTCTGTGAGGATCCAGTATTGATAGTGTAAGCTTAAGCCAGAGACATTGAAACAGTGACTCATTGCAAGGAACATTTGTAAGTAAGATTGTGTGGACAAAAGCTTATGCTGTGTGACACATGGACATACCATATCTCCCACAACAAGAATTTTATTTTATTTTATTTTATTTTTAATATTTTTCTTATTTGCGCAGTAGGGGGACTTGCAAGGGGAGAGAGCAAATACAAAGGGATGGGAGATGTGTGGGATTGGGGTGCATGTTTGAACGTAGAACACCTTGCATTAGTTATAGGGTCTGGACCATGTATTTCAAGGCTCTTATAATTTAGTCAAAGAATTGAAATATGGACTTACAATGACTGCAAACCCAGTAAGAACTTTATTCAAATGGAGTGATAGAAATCAGATACAGCATCAAAAGCAACAGCAGGCACATATATTTAAGAGTAACCAATTATTTCAGTTATTCCTTGCAGCTTTATTTGTGGGACTCAAGAGAACAGGAGCTGCTCTTTAAATGGATTGGATTGTTTGGTTCCCTGTTTTGATTCACAGATCAAGTTATATAACTGTTTCTCTCCTGTGCCCGTCTCTTCTGATAATCACCTAACATTATTGGTTCAATATACAAAAATCCATTAACATAATGCTCTATATAAACAAACTCAAAGGAAAAAAATCACATGATCATCTCATTAGTTGCACCTAGGGCAACAGACCCTACTACAGTCTGTACGATTTACACAAGATCTGGTAAAGCCAGGACAACAGATCATCAGGGTGTATGACCTGCTGAAGACTCCATAGTCTGAAGGCATCCCAAAGATCTGTTTCAACCAGGGCTACAGTTCTCCCAGAAGACCTGCAGCAACCAAGGGATACAGGAGGCAGATTCCAGACAGAAACACCAGGCCAGTTAATACTAGAGATAACCAAATGGTGAGAGGAAAGTGCAAGACCATAAACAACAGAAGCCAATATATTCTGGCAACATCACAATCCAGTTCTACCACAGCAAGCTCTGGATACATCAACACACCTGAAAATCAGGATGCTGACCTAAAGTCCTCAGACCATAAGAGAACACATATGACAGCCCATGGTACTATACTTGGCAAAACTCTCAATTATCATAAATGGAGAAACTAAATTCAAACAATATCTATCTACCACTCCAGCCCTATAGAAGATTCTACAAGGAAAACTCCAACACTAGTAGGGTACCTACACCAAAGAAAAACCAAGAAATGCATCATCTCACAACAAAACAAAAAGGAGAGAATCACATACACAAAATGTCACCTAAACAAACATAACAGGAGCTAACAATCATCTGTCTTTGGTATCTCTCATTACAAACGAACTCAATTCCCCAATTAAAAGATATAAGCTAACAGACTGGATATGCAAGCAGGATCCAACATGATGCTGCACACAAGAAACACACTTCAATGACAAAGACAGATATTACATCACAGTCAAAGGCAGGAAAAAAGCCTTCCAAGCAAATGGCCCAAAGGGACAAATGGGAGTTGCCATTATAATAACCAATAAAATAGACTTTTGACTAAAATTTTCAAGTGAGCTAGGGAAGGACACTTAATGTTCATTAAAAGAAAAATCCACCAAGAGAAGGTCTCAATTCTGAACATTTATACCCCAAATTAAAAGGGCACCCACATTTATAAAGGAAACTTTACTGAAGCTTAAAAATGTGAATTGAGCCCCCCAAAATAAGAGAGGGAGACTTAAACACACCACTCTCACAAATAGGTCATTGAAACAGAAACTAAACAGAGACACAGTGAAGCTAATAGAGGTTGTGAACCAAATGGATTTAACAGTTACATATAGATAATTTCACTCTAAAACAAACGAATATTGTTTCTTCCCAGCACCTCATGATACCTTCTACAAAACTGATGATTTTTTAAGTCACAAAAGCCTCAACAAATACAAGGAGATTCTATTCATCCTATCAGATCACCAGGACCAAAGGCTAGACTTCAGTAATAACAAAATCAAGAGGAAATCCATATACCCATGGAAAATGAACAACTCTACTCAATGAAAACTTGTTCAGGGAACAAATAAAGACAATAATTAAAGACTTTTTAGAATTCAATGAAAATGAAGGCACAGCATACCCAAACTTAAGGGACACAATGAAAGCATTGCTAAGAGGAAAATTCATAGCACTAAGTGCCCCACTAAAGAAACTGGAAATCCTACACTAACAACACAAAGGCACACTTAAAACCCAAGAACAAAAAGAAGCAAACACATTCAAGAGGAGTAGAAAGCAGGAAATAGTCAAACTCAGGGCAGAAATCAAACAAATAGAAACAAAGAGAAGGATACAAAGATTCAACAAAACCAGAAGCTGGTTCTTTGAGAAAATCAACAAGATAGGTAAACCTCTAGCCAAACTAACTAAAAGGCACAGAGACAGTATACAAATTAACAAAATTCAGAAATGATAAGGGAGACATTGTACTGGCTGGCTTTCTGTGTCAACTTGTCACAAGATGGAGTTATCACAGACAAAGGAGCAAAATGTGGAGACTTCGTCCCTTCTTAGAATTGAGAACAAAACTCCCCATGGAAGGGGTTACAGAGACAAAGTTTGGAGCTGAGACGAAGGATGGACCATCCAAAAACTGCCCCACCCAGAGGTCTATATCATAATCAGTCACCAAACGCAGACACTATTTCACATGCCAGCAAGATTTTGCTGAAAGGACCCTGATACAGCTGTCTCTTGTGGGGCTATGCCAGTGCCTGGCAAACACAGAAGTGGGTGCTCACAGTCAGCTATTGGATGGAACACAGGGCCCCCAATAGAGACGCTAGAGAAAGTACCCAAGGAGCTGAAGGGATCTGCAACCCTATAGGTAGAACAACAATATGAACTAACCAGCAGCCCCCAGAGCTCCTGTCTCTAGCTGCATATGTAGCAGAAGATGGTCTATTCAGCCATCATTGGGAAGAGAGGCCCTTTGGTCTTGCAAACTTTATATGTCCCAGTACAGGGGAAGACCAGGGCCAAGAAGGGGAAGTGGGAGGGTAGGGGAGCTGGGGGAGTGAGGGAATAGGGGACTTTTGGATAGCATTTGAAATGTAAATGAAGTAAATACCTAATAAAAAATGAAAAAAAAAAGTTGGCCCCCCACTTACACACACCTTTTCTAAAAACTCATTTTTAAAAATTTAGGGATGTAGCCTCATGGCCAATCAGTGGCCACTGTCACCTAGTTCATGGATAGTAGGCTATGATTATTTTTCACTTGACTGTGGTAGCCAAAACACAAATGGCAAGATTTTCTTTCTTTCTTTCTTTCTTTCTTTCTTTCTTTCTTTCTTTCTTTCTTTCTTTCTTTCTTTTTTTTTTTTTTGGCCAAGTAATGTAAAACAGATAAAATCTAAAAATTAAAAAAAAAAAGTATTGGGGAGGTCAGGAATTCAAGGCTCATAGCTAAACATAATAAAAGCAGTATACAGCAAACCAGCAGTCAACATCAAATTAAAAAGAGAAATTTGAAGTAATCCTTCAAATGTTCTATCAAGCTTGAATGAAACTCTTTCCCTATTAATTTATTTATTCACTTTATATACAAATCACAGTGCCCCCTCCAGCCTCCTATTGAGCCTGTCACATACCCCCTTACCATTCTCCTTTGACAATGGAGAATTCCTCCTTCCAAACCAACCCACTCTGGCACCTCAAGTCTCTATAGTCTTAGGTACTTCCTCTTCCACCGAGGTTAGTCAAGACAACCCATTTAGGAGAGCAGGATCCACAGACCTTCACAGAATTTCAACTGATGTCCTCCAAGTTGCCCTAGCAGCAACTATGGTTACTTGCATAGATTTATATAAGATGGAGCCAGTTGAATATTGTGACAGAGAGGTCATAAGAGCACAAAAGTTTCTGTGTGTAGCAGAGAAACTGTTGGAGGCTGATTGCTGCTTAGAAAATATATCAGCAGTCTTGACAAATAGTGAATTCTGCATGCTAGATTACTGACCTATTTGACAAAATGTATTCATGGATGCAACAGTGAGTTGATTATGATTGGAACAACAAAACACTTTCTAGTTGAGTGAAGCATGCTCCATAAGAAAGATGTAATGTGTGATGCAGTAAACCTAGTCAAAAAGTCATGGCACAAGTACTAAATCCTAGTGATCTACTTTTTCTTTTCTATTTTGTTAAATTGTTTTTATGGTGATTTGAATAATAAACTTCCTCCATAGGCATGGATGTTTGCCCTCATGGTCTCTAGTTGATGAAACTGTCTGAGACTTTTAGGAGCTAAGTCTGGCTAGAAGAAGAATATGGCATAGGGTGGGCTTTGCAATGAAAAGTCATCAAGTACTTCCATTTTTCTTTCTGTTTGTTGCCTGTCATAAAGCAGACAGGCTCTCAACATTCTATTGCAGGTGCCAAGCCTGTTTCTTTTTTCTATGGCTCCTGTGTATGACACTCTTAGCACTCTGGAACACAAATCCAAAATAACTTTTTGTCTTCTGTAAATTGCTCTGATCATGGCTTTTACTCAAAATAATATAAACTTAAAGAATAAAGGTAGGTTTTACCTGCCTTTGAAATATTTGTAGCTGTCTGCTTCTCTCAGCTTTTGGTCAGACCATGCCAGTTAAAAGGACAGGATGGATAAGGACAGAACTTATAAGACCTCATCCTTAACTAAAAAACATTTAACAGTTGATGACTGTACACACACACACACACACACACACACACACACACACACACTCACTCACACATTCAAACACACTCACACACACACATACACATATAGAAATAGAGAGACACAGACAGACAGACAGACAGACAGACAGACAGACAAAGAGAATTTTCCTTGGTGTCAAAGGAAATGATGACTGCCCACATAAAAGATGTCCTCACTCACATGTTTACCAGACAGAACTAATTGGACTTAGAAGCTACTAATAAAAGGAAAAAAATACAGTATAATAAAAACCTTATAAAACAAATAAACAAACAAAAAAACAAAGTTGAAAGACAGATGTGGTGGTGATTCTAAAGGTGGTTTGATGGGGCAGAGGTTGTACGGGTCTGATTAAATTGCCTTGAATCAAAGCATGAAATTTTCAAGGAAATAAAAAGCAGATTAAAAAATAAGACATGAGACTGGAAGGCAGATATATTGTGATTCAGGTGCATAAGCTGGTTAGAGGGAATGTATGGAATGTATGTAATTAAAGTGAATTGTGTACATCTATGAAATTTGAAACAATAACTCTCTTTCACACACACACACACACATGCACACACACACACACACACACACACACACACACACACACACACACACACACAAAGCTTTGAATTGCTCCTAGATGGAAAAATACCTTATTTAATGTTTAGGACACAGTAGATAATTTTCTGATTAACTCTTCATTATAAAACCATGTTTATATTGCCCACATTATTAATCTATACTAATTTTTAAAATATGCCTGAAATCAAGCATTGAAATGTACTTTCTGGAATAACTAATGCCTAACAAGATGAACAAAAAGAATTTTACTAATAAAAAACATTTATAAGTATCATTCTGCATCAAGAAAATTGTAAATTTTATAAATATGATTTTATAAATATATGAATATATGATTATATATTTCTTTAAAATTTATCACATTGTGTAAAGTTTAATTTTATTATATTATTATCATCTCTCTATAGGCAATTTACTTGACACAGACTATTCCATACTTTCTCAGCTTTGTGTCTATTAGGCAGATTACAACAATACTCAAATTGATATTTCATATATTAAGGCTTTCTTTTTAAAAAATGCAATAATAGTGTATTTCACCATTAGGAATCTCACCTCACTTGCTTTACTATTCTGATGAACACATTTCCATTTCACATGAAGTGCATATTTCCAAGATTTGTTTTTATCACCTTTTAAAGCAAATAACTGTTAGTGGTCTCCTGTCACAGGGAATGATCAGAGGTATGTAAACAAGTGCAAGGATGATATCAGGTGAATGAAAATGTAAAATAGGTCATTCAGACAGAGAAACATGACCTCATGCTTACAAATACATGGAATTACCTTAGACTAGGTTATGCAGGATTATTATAGAATGAATATTATAAAGTAGAAAATGTTAGAAAGAAATTCAACATAGTTTAGCATAGTATATCAGCAAGCAATTAAAACATTTTTAAATCACTTCACTTAAACAACTGATTTTTCTGAACCATAGTAGAAATTTCTCCAGTACAGGAATGGAATTTCCTATTCTTGCCATTGTTGAATGTTTGTATGATATCCACAGCACAGTTCAATACAGGTGACTTTGCCGATGACTTGCCAAATAATGACAATATATTTTGGCAGATTCCATCATGCTATGCATTACAAGCAAACAAAACTAAGTTACCTAAATGTCTGAGAAAGAAGTCAGGACTATATGAATAACAAGTAGAGAAGCTGGAAGCCAACAAGACATAACTGGAAAAAAGAGAAAGGTCATTGACATAATACCATATGCATATTTCACACTTTAAGCCCACCATATCGACAGAAGTTATATCTGTTTAGATGAAATAATGGAACAAAAGTAAGTCAATGTTGTAGACCTTCCTTTCAGAGGTATGACAAGTCTATTAATGAAATCAATATTTTTCTTTCGACCTTAATCTATATAATGTTATTTTCATTAAATTCAAAGTAAATATCATATAAAAATTTAACAAATATTTACCTTAGTCTCTCAAAAATTCCACAATGTGCAAGTTGGTGAATAAGTCCAGTTAATAAAGTGCTTACCAAGCAAATTAAAGGACCAGTGTTTGGATATCTGGATGATATACAAAGTGCTACATATAATGCAATGAGCCTTAATTTGGGGAAAGAGATAAGTACATTCTTAGGATTTGTCAGTCATTCAGTATATGTGAATCAATGAAGTTCAGTTTAGAACTGACCACATCTCAAATCATAGGTTGACCTTCAAATTGCTTATCTCTAACAATGACAGGTATATCATATCCCCTACACCCACAAGGCAGATGTCACTGAGGAAGAGGAACAAAGACTGATTCATGGTCATTCATGGGCTTGCAGAAACCTATTTCTCGAATGTGTCTTTTCATGAGGCTCCAATGTGTCCTCCTATTTCTCATGAGGAAATGTGTCCTTTCCATGAGTAGATTACTCACGTCCCATTTCCTCTGTAAAGGATTGGAAGCTCTTTCAGTTAAATGTACTTTCTTTCTTTCTTTCTTTCTTTCTTTCTTTCTTTCTTTCTTTCTTTCTTTCTTTCTTTCTTT
>NC_034601.1:74426846-74444652 GCF_900095145.1 Mus pahari
GAACTCACTTTGTAGACCAGGCTGGCCTCGAACTCAGAAATCCACCTGCCTCTGCCTCCCAAGTGCTGGGATTAAAGGCGTGTGCCACCATTGCCGGTGGTTAAATGTACTTTCTTATGTCAAAACTTTTCACAAAATATTTTGACGTCATAAAGTATTAAAATTGTTAAGGGTTTAGTGTGTGATACTTTCCATGACAGTGGGGGACTATATTCTGTAATAAAGGTGATTTGATAATCACCACCATTGAGGTTGCTCAATTGCACACAACCTGACTACAGATTATATTATTTACTGCATCTTTACTAAAAGGTAGACTCACATTCAATAACCCTAAGTAAACAGCATTCATGGAAGAGCATAGATTAGAATCATATTAAAACTTAACCTGACTTGATCATTTAAGGTTGTTTGATATTTTATGACATTAATGATCATTTCTTTTATTTTGTATATTATTATTTCCTTTAGTTCTGACCCTCAAAAAGTTTATAGTGCCTGAAAATATTCAGCCTTTACCCCCACAAACTCTCAAGTGATAGACATGAGCTCATAACAATTTGCTCATAATACTTGGAAATGTGCCAACCATATATTGTTCCATTTACATAGTTTTCATAACAGAAAAATTAAGACACCTGCAGGTGAACCCGTTCTGATCATGGTGACTTAATTTGCAGAGTTAGCATTATGTTTTGGAAAGATGGTCTAGTTAAATATGTGTGTAAACTAATAATCATGAAGGAAACAGTTCATTCAGCTTGCGATTTGCACAGGAAATAAATGTCTGAAACTAATCCTGGAACGCTTCACCTGTCTGATAATTTTATGTCTACTTCCCACCACGGAAACAAAAAAACCCATAAAGCTAAGTATTGTCAAATATAAACACATACCTCCAGTACATTATTAAATTGCACTGAAGGCAAGGAGTGAAAATAATAGAATAATCAGTTTTATTTTCACAGTGATAATCTGGCCTTTGATGTTATTTGTATGTGTACATAGCTATGGCTCCATGACAGGTAAAGATGAGAATGAAGAGCAGAAGAGAGATAATTTTGCATGCTACACAGCACTGGCTAGTGTATAAGTGATAAACATTGCTAAGTTAAAAATAGACAGGTGTTTGTTTTTTCAATGAGATTAAATTAGCCAACCTAGTTACAGATAGTTTGTCTATGCAAGCTCCAATAATTTAAATATATATCCTAAAACAAAGAGCACATTCAATGCTGCTGGAAAGCCATCTCTAGAACAGATTTTCAGCTCAACTTTACTTTATTATTAGTGAAAAATATTGATACCAATCTCTGTGTTGTCCTAATCACAGACAAAAATTTGCAGTGTTAGAAACACAACAGCTCTTCTAGCTGCAAGCATCTAGAAGGATGATTGTCTTCAGTAGTGGTTCTATTCTCTCCTGTTATATTAGGAAAGGTGATAATTATGTCTTAGTCACTGCTCCATTACTGTGAAGACACACCTTGACCAAGCCAACTTTTATAAGAGAAATCATTTAATTGAGAAATTGCTTATAGTTTTAGCTTAGTATACGACCACATGGTGGGAATAGGACAAGCATGTCACTAGAGCAGTAGCTGAGAGCTTCCTAATCCACAGGCAACAGTAAAGATGGCAAATCGGAGGGAGGGAGAGAGAGAGAGAGAGAGACAGAGAGAGAGAGACAGAGAGACTACTGAGACTATATCTGGCATTAAATGTTGAAACCTCTAAGTCCCATTCTAGTGACATAACTTCTCCAACTCGACAAACCTTTAAATCTTTCCCAAACTGTTCTTCTCTGTGGTGACTAAACACTAAAATATATGGGCCTATGGAATTCATTGTCATAAAAATGACCACGAACAGGTACAGATACCTTATTGAGTCACAACACTCCATACTAAAGAGTCAACATATTGAGAAGAGTCCTTTGGAAAGTCTAAATCACTCAACATTAATCATTTTCCCTTGATAAAATATGAGAACATTTTCTTTCACGTTCCTTATATTCTATTAATCTAATTTAATAAATTTTGATGGAGGCTTGGTAACAGATTTTAAAAATGATTTAACTCATTCTTTCTTTTTCTGCTATTTCATACCCTCACTAAGTTTGTGCTTCCCCACTCCAGAAAAACATAGCTTAGTGTCCACTCACACACAACAGTGAATGAGACAGGATGGGGAGGAACATCACTCCAATTCTCTAAGAGGACTAATGACTCAGTCTTACCATACATTTTATCATTCCATATTTCTTTTTTTTTTTATTCTTTTTTTAATTATTATTATTATTATTTTCTTTATTTACATTTCAAATGCTATCCTGAAAGTTCCCTATACCCCCCCGCCCCTGCTCCCCTACCCACCCACTCCCACTACTTGGCCCAGGCCTTGCCTTGTGCTAGGTCATATGGAGTTTGGGAGACCAAGGAGCCTCTATTCCCACTGATGGCCGATTAGGTCATCTTCTGCTACAAATGCAGCTAGAAACACAAACCCAGGGGGTACTAGTTAGTTCCTGTTGTTGTTCCACCTACAGGGTTGCAGCCCCCTTCAGGTACTTGGGTACTTTCTCTAGTTCCTGCATTGGGGACCCTGTGTTCCATCCAGTAGCTGGCTGTGATCATCCATTTCGGTGTTTACCAGGCACTGGCGTAGCCTCACAAGAGGCCACAATATCAGGGTCCCTTCAGCATTATCTTGCCGGCATGAGCATGAGCATTAGTATCTAGGTTTGGTGGCCGATGATGGGATGGACTCCGAATGGGGTCCTCTCTGGATAGTCCATCCCTTCATCCCAGCTCCAAACTTTGTCGCTGTACCTATAATTTTTCATGGGGGTTATGTTCCTCATTCTAAGGAGGAATGAAGTATCCACAAATGTTCATCCTTCTTGATTTTCTTCTGTTTTCCATAATGTGTCTTGGATATTCCGAGTTTCTGGGCTAATATCCGCTTATCAGTGAGTACATATCTAGTGACTTCTTTTGTGATTGGGTTACCTCACTAAGGATGATATCCTCCAAATACATCCATTTGCCCAAGAATTTCATAAATTCATTGTTTTTTATGGCTGAGTAGTACTCCATTGTGTAAATGTACCACAGTTTCTGTATCCATTCCTCTATTGAGGGACATCTGGGTTCTTTCCANCTTCTGGCTATTATAAATAAGGCTGCTATGAACATAGTGGAGCATGTGTCCTTATTACCAGTTGGAAGATCTTCTGGGTATATGCCCAGAAGAGGTATAGCAGGATCCTCCGGTAGTACTATGTCTATCATTCCATATTTCTATAGGACCACTTCAATCCATGGGTGAATCTTCATTATTGATAATTAGCTGTCATCAGTTAACAAGTTTTTCTTTAAGAAACCTACATTGGCAGTGTAGTTGCAATGAAACAAATGAAACCACACTGTAATCTTTTATTAACATAATGATATTGCTGTTAAATTTTACATATGCAATTGATATAGGAATCAGCTATTCATAATGCTCAGACAAATTACTTTCATTAATGTAAACCTTATCTAGAATCAAAATGAAGTCAAACTAACTTGTAGCATTTGCAGTCTCGTATCTTGTATGTGCTTTGGTCATGGTCAGTGCCAACTTCTAATTATTATCTTGGTCACTAAGTCAGAACACATACATGTTTCCTAGAACTTCTACGACAAATTGTACTGAGCAATGAATATGCAAAATGCTTATTATCTTACATCTACGTAACATCTGGAAACAATACTTTGATTTGAAATGTCAGCAGTATGTGCTCTTTCTGAGTGCTATAGAAGGTATTTAAATGTTCTCATCTCAGTCATGGCTGATGTCCATCATTCTGTTCCCTGTCTTTCAGTACAGAACTTGGATTTCAAGTTGCCTTCACACAAAGCATTCAGTATATCTTGAACTCCTGATTTTCTTTACTTTAATAGTGCCACAATGTAATGTATTATTGGAGGAACTCACTACACTTGGATTATGCTACAGGAGCTCATCCCACAAGTTTGCATTTGTAGGTTCCAATTTCAGGAGTTTAACTTTCACTTTATGGGAGAAACAACACATTATTTTACTGCTTTGTTTTGATTGTATCTATGCATTATTTATTTAATTAATTAAACTATAATTTCTGTTAAATCAAATCAAATCAAATCAGACCTCATTAAATGAATGCATAGAAGTAGCTCCATGCATGCATTTTGAAGGCACTGAATAAAAACTTAAATAGCTCAAAACATGAAACAATGTTCTAAAGTGAATTTCATTTTTTTTATTTTAATATTTACACAAAGCCTGTATAGGAAACAGTACACTCTTTGTTTATTGCTCTTAGAAAGATAGTATTATAGAAGATCTTCACTATGTACAAGGAAAGAATCCATACCTTATTCAGATAGCTGTGTGATGTCTGCTGACATCATAAAATTAGAAAGACTGAGCACAGACACTTTGTGTTACATCAAGGGTTATCAATGACCATGGCCCCTTTGGGACTTTAAAGACCCTTTCAAAGGGGCTGCGTAAAGTCATCATAAAACTCAGATATTTACATCATGTTTCTTTCTCTTTTTATTTTTTCCTTTTTTTTTTCTTTTTCTGAGACAGGGTTTTTCTGTGTAGCCCTGGCTGTCTTGGAACTCACTCTGTAGACTAGACTGGCCTTGAACTCAGAAACCTACCGGTCTTTGCCTCCCAAGTACTGGGATTAAAGGAGTGTGCCACCACAGCCTGGCACATCATGTTTCTTAACAGTAGCAAAACTGCAGTCATAAAGCAGCAACAAAAATAATTTTATGATTGGGGTGGGTCACTAAAATATAAAAGACTGTATTAAAGAGTCACATAAATAAGAAGGTTGAAAATCACTTCAATAGAATATTTCCATATATGTTGATGTAATTGAAACAATAAAAGTCATAATAACTTATTTTCCAGTTCATATATTGCATTTGAATTACTAAAGTGAAAATTAAATATTTATGGAATTTCAACAAATTAGGAAGTTTCTGCCTTGGTCCCCTTTCTTCAAATTGCATAAAGAGTGGCATATGTTTGTGTCATGCCCCCCTTAATAATGTTATGATAATATAGTAAATATTATTTACAAGTTTTCAGGATAATTTATTTTAGGTTCTCCTTTCCAAAGCAGTAGTTTCACTCTGAAATATCACTTTGGAGAGGAATTTAAATTGAAGATTTGGTGTAAGAAAGATAATATATCAGCTCAGTTTTATATTGGGCTTCCATAGTTATTACATGCAAAGGAAATGCAGATGAGACAAATTTGAAGCATTGCAAATAAATATTAAGTTCAGAATGCTATTAATACCATTGCTTTGTATTTATTTCATAGTTTTGAATTTTAATTTCTTTAGGAAAAATGGTTTGTAGAATACTTTCAATGAAGAACCTGAGGAGTGTATTTGCGTAAGATAATTAAAACCTTACCTAGTTGTAAACTCACTAGAGTAAAAAGTAAAACAATATGTTCAGATTGTCATTTCAGCTTGAAAATGGCAAAACATCCGTTAGCAAAATCACAAAAGGACCTTCGAGAGCAGCAAGAGAGGATAAAAAATATCAATCTGAGCATATCAAAGGCATGAGCCTTGAGGTAGCCCTCTGTCATTATACCCAATAGTAACTCAGGAGTCCAATGATTGGTCTAGGAAAAACAGAACTCTCAAAATTCAACAGAAATTTAAAAAGAAAATAGATGATAACATTTGAATTTCCATAAGTAGTTTCATTTTATTTTTAGAAACTCATTATTTCTAATGATACCAAGTTAAATTGAGCAAAAATGTCATGATGTCTATTAAGTTCTTAATCTGTAATGTATGTTTCTGAAATAATGAACCATATTTTCCCACTGTGTAAATACACCACAGGGACTGAGCAACACAGTTAGTTGTTGGTACAAAATCGTTCAGGTCACTTGGAAACCACTTAGGAAATTAGCCATCATTAAGGTAAATGATACTCTTGTGTTTAATGTAAAGGTCAAAATACCTTTCAAAAACTGTTAGCTCCTGAGAGGGCTTGTTCAAATATAATCATGTTAGCTACACTGCAGTTGACTAGATATTTGTATGTATTTTTCTGTTTCCTGTGCTGTATAATATTAGAAAATATTTCTGTTGTATATTAAGAGATGTTAACAAATATATTTTTTTTAAAATTATGAAAAGTAATTTATCTCTACTTTGTAAAGAATAAATATATTTCACCAATCACAAACATGTAAGGATGTTCCAGTAAGACAAAGAGAGACACAATTTCCTGGCCTTTGCCTTATGTAGTAACAGATGAAACTAAAAATTATTCAGACTGAATTATTCCTAGTTGTACCATCTTAACCCAGCAGATCAAAATGACTTCACAAATTTTAACAATAAAATATAGTATTGGAACCACATGATCCAGTACTGCATGGTGGCATACGCCTTTAATCCCAGACTTAGGGAGGCAGAGGCTGGCAAATTTCTGAGTTTGAGGTTAGCCTGGTCTACAGAGAGAGTTCCAGGATAGCCAGGGCTATACAGACATACCCTGTCTCAAAAAATCAAAGCAAAACAAAACAAACTAACTAAAAAAATGATCATAGGGTGGCAAGATGGTATATAGTGTATAGACACTTGTTTCCTGTGTCCAGTCCTGAAAATATAGTTCAATCCTTGCCATACATAATGGTGAAGGTCAGGGTTTGCTCCCTTCACTTGTCCTCTGACATGCTCATGTGTCATGTACACACACAAACACTCACACACACAAACACACACATTTTGATATGATATTTATATTAAGGAGTTAGATTTCAAGTCCAACCTGTTGCAGTGTGTGTGTGTTTGTGTGTGTGTGTGTGTGTGTGTGTGTGTGTGTGTGTATGTATACATAGCTATGGTAGGTATAGGGCTTAAGTATAACAAAAATATTTACAGTACCATAAAATGGATTTACATGAACACAATGGATCGAAGGAAAAGATTTAGAGTAGATATGAAGTGTGTGAATTCATATATAAAATGTTAATGTCTTCTGATATCTATGAATTTATTGGAGCATAATAAAAACATGATATCAATAGGGGTGAGTTTAATGTTGAATGATTTTTATTAATTTGATAACAACAACACCATTAATATCAATTTTGAAGCATCTTTTGTATGCGTTATTAAAGAACATTCACATTTTACATCTACTGCACCATGTTAAGCTCATTAAGAGCTCCAGTGACACCCCAAATTTCCCAGTATAACAGACATTGTACTGGGATTGACGACAGCTGAAAAAGTTCCTAGAATGTTAAATCATCTGTAAGAAACTGACAAAATAAATGAATAGAACTTGGTTGCCTCACACATGAGACAAATTATTTAGCATGTAGTAGACCATCTCACTCACAAAAGCAAGAGTTAATGAAATATTTGAGCAAACAAATTGGCAAGAAAATTAAATTCAAACATCTGCATGCATAAAATTTAGGTAAATAAGATCAGGCATTCTTATAAGTTTCTCAGATTTTATTTAATCATTTAAGTAAAAGTAATGCTAAAAAATGTTGAATAAATATATTTAGCTGACTTAGTTCAAATATTTAAATTTCATAACAGAAAAGGATTAATGTAAATTACTTATAGCACTCTGTCTTTTAATGTTCAGCATACAATGATCATATATATATATATATATATTTGTAACAGCTGATATCAGCAATAAAATTGTAAAATCTCATTATGAATCAATAAAAATATAATATATCAACATGAAATCCTCAAATACATTTTAAATATATCAATTGAAAACAAAAGGAAAACAAACTCAGGAATGAGAAGCAAAACAGAAAGAAGTTTAAATTGATAACTGAAACGTGTTACTTTTTAAGGGGTGAAAGTCAATTGCACATATATTGTGTGCAACGTGGTGATTTGACATTTTCTACAGTGTTTATGGTTATAATCAGTGTAACTAGCATTCACTTCTCACACATTATTATTTTTTCTTCCTTTTATACTTCTCTCTTTATATTTTCCACATGATACAGAACAGGTATCATAAGATGTAGTTTCTTCAGTGACCTGCAGAATGATAAATTGTTTTTCTGCTTCCTGATTGCATTTGGGTAACATTTATGTGTTCCTTCTCTTTCCACCCTCTTACATATTCTTTCTGTCTTTCAGTAATTTGTGTTTTGTATTTTGATTCCAACCATTTTGCTAGAAAGGATGTTATTTTACAAGGAAGGGTATCTGAATAAAAATTATAGTCACTTTTATATTAATTTATACCTTAATCAGAATAATAAATATAATAGTATACAGTCAGATATAATCAAAATTATTCCAAGTATATCTTAGATATGGAAGGGTAAGTTCAAACACAATGATATGGAGAAATTGGTAGTGAGGCAATGAGAAGTAAAATGGTTAATTTTAATTTTAATCTCAAAGGAAACAACAGCAGCCATATACACATTAGATATGTATGTTTGTTAAGCAAACTCAACTACTGCAGAAAAGGGACATTGAATGACCCAGCTCCCAGAAGACAAGCTCTTGACTATGGAGGCATGCAAGAACAAAATCAGCATAAATTCAACAAAGTTATAGTCATAAGAAGTCAGCAAATTCACAATCATAATAGAGGATATCAACATTGATTTTTGTCACACATTCAGCAGGAATACAGTGGAACTGAACAGTACACATAAGTACAGCAATCTCATTTGGTTTATGTAAACTCTGGCTGGAGAGAAAAACATTGCCAATCTTTTATTCACCTTTGAGAAATTAGAATAGATTGGGCATGTCTTGATGTCCAAACTTACATAAAGTCAGGAGTTTGCTGTCCTGACTTGGACAGAGAACAGAAGCCGTGGCCCTATGTTACCCTATGGTCATAGGCCTCAACAAGGACCACAAGCAGAAAAAGAACGTCAGGGTCAGGAAGCCAACATACAGTTGTTTCCAGGGACAGCTCATGCAGCACACCAAATTCATTGAAGAGATGGTTCAGGAGTTAGACAAACCAGTCAAGGTGTCCAAGGACAAGCACCACTAAAACTTATCAAAAAGAGTGTGCATACACACACTCATTCCAGGAGGAGCTGAGCGATGTGATGATGGTAGTCAGGATGAACTCCTCGGTCCTTGGCCCAGAAGAACTGATTTCCCCTACCCTGATCCCCACCCCACAAACGATTATGTACTACACTTACATCGATGTTGAAACGAGTACAAGAAAGATTTAAAAAAAAAATCTTCCTGAAAACTTAAAGATTTTTTAAATTGTACCTAACTGATCAAAATCAAATGGGAGGAAAAATAATCTATGCACAAATAATGAAAACAAAACTTGTAATTAGTTAAAGTAATTAATTAAATATAAAAGAGGATTTTTTAACAGTAATCGCTGATATTTGTCAGTGATACAGATTAAAGTTCGAATAAGGAGAACAGTTAAAAAAAAATGCCACACAAATGAGTGATAACTATCCCAAACAGAAGTAAGGGATAATACAAATCATCAAAGCCCTATAATGAACTGCATCACAGGGCCCCAAAACAGCACAGTCTTCGTGACACTGAGAACCCATAATTTGTAATGTGCAAATAAAAACAATGCTCCATATGGATGTGTGAAGGGAAGGAGGATACTGAGATACATAATCCCTCGTAGACAAAATAAAGGAAATTGCTGACTGGAGCCTTGGGTGAGTGAGGTGCTAAAGAGTACTCAGAGCCCTGTTGTTCACCATTCATACTGTGCAGGATAAGTGAGTAGCAGCGAGGTCTGAGCACACTGGGCACAGTCACTGCCTCTGCCTCGGGCTGTCATGCACACACGTTTGCCTCTATTATAATTTTACGAGGTGATTGAATGTTAAGTGCATTGGCACTTGGGAAGGAAATAAGGCTGAATCACAAGCAATAGGACTCCAAAGCTTAATATGTAGATTTACAATTAATGGCCAACAGTTAAAATCATTACCCTCTTCACTTGTTTTAGTATCATAATCCTTAACGCTTTATTTGAAGGCATTTCTTAATTTAGTACTGTAACGGGACATCTTGTTTCAGCAGTTAGAGCGGAGTTATTTACGGCATTTATTAGCAATATGGAACAAATAAATTTTATAGATGCATGTTGCTGGTGATTAAATAAAATAGAAAATGCAAAGTATATAGTTTTATATACCTAATGTATCTTTTCTCAATTTGGGTTTCATGTTCAAAATTATACTACTAAAAGAAAATGGACACTATTAACCATATATGGGAAATTAATGTATAGTTATAATAGAGATAACAGCTTTTATAGAGTGAGATGATTATTTTTATAACCCAATTAAAATTTCAGAGTTAGTGTTCCTTCATTACTGAGATTGGATTTTCTTTAATCAGAAGCTTCATATATTTTGCTTCTTCAAAGTTTGTGTATGTGAAATATACATTTAGAAAATGAAGGCAAAAACACAAATGCAGTGAATATGGCATTAGAGGATAAGATTAAACATTTTCCTCATTTACTTTAACCCCATACAGTGTAGAGTTTTCCCGATTACTGTGAGCAAGTAAAAAGAGCAGTTCTAGGTAAGAGCATTCAGCCTGCTGTGACAGTCTAAGAAGTGGATGCTCACAGTCATGCATCAGACAGAGCTCAGGGTCCCCAGCGAAGGAGCTAGAGAAAGTACCCAGGGATCTAAAGGGGTCTGCAGTCCTAAAGGAGGCACAACAATATGAACTAACCAGAGCTCATGTCTCTAGCTTCATATGTAGCAGATGGCCTAGTTGGCTATCAATGGGAGGAGAGGCCCTAGGTCTTGTGAACATTCTATGCCCCAGTATAGGAGAATGCCAGGGCCAGGAAGTAGGAGTGAATGGGGTGGGGAACAGGGGGAGGGGGGAGGGTATAGGGGATTTTCAGAGAGAAAACTAGGAAAGGGGATAGCATTTGAAATATAAATAAAGAAAATATTTAATAAAAAATTTAAAAATAAAATAAAAAAGATATTGGCCTTGAAATTTTCTGTGGTATTAGGTAGGTTTTGTAAAATTGCTTGTAATACTGCACTTATCTTAAACAGCAGATGAATGACACATGTAGGTTCCCTTAGCTCACTCAGAGTTGACCCCCGTCATGTGACTTATGACTTAGCCCTGAAGATGGACAGGATGAATTCAATCTTAAAGACCTAGAAGCACAAGCATGACTTAAACAAAGAAAGTCAAGTGATATTTTGCTTTGAACAATAAAGTTTCAAGTTAGTTGTTACATAGTAGCTAACTAAAATCAATTTCAGTTAACTTTAGGAAATGTATATTTTACTTAATGTAATTCCAAGTTACTCTAAAATAATATAAGGTTTATCTAAAATATTTCAGAGACATAAAAAAACAAATAATGATGAAAAATATGGTTAAATACATTTTCCTGATTGCCATAACCAATGATACTTTAGAAAATTTAAAGAGTTTTTGTGTAAATACTATCAATACAATTTGAACTCAGTCTTTAGGAGTTTGCAAAAATAAAACTTTATTTTTCATTGTATAGTTTGTTTGCTAATATATTTAATAAGAAGAATACCTTAATCAGATTGTAAGTTATTTATTTGTGAAAGCTAAATTATATTTATAATTTCATTGTGATTTTCTGATTTCTTTTTATATGCAAAAAATTTGGAATGTAGACAAAACTTGTACTTGCTTTTTTGCTTGTGTTCCTCTAAAATAAAGCATTTTTACATTGTTAAATTATTTTTTAAATGTTTTTACCCCCCTCAGGACCTTGAGATTTCTTCATCTCCTTTTGAGTGATACCTGTCGATAATTGCTTATTGAAGTAATTGCTATACCTGTTTGTTAAACTGACTTTTATCCTATATATAATAATAATGTGCTTGTTGGGACTGCTCATAAATCCATATACTAAGATCTGAAATGATGGCTCAGTCGCTAAGAGTGCTTACTGCTCTTGCTGAGGACCATTGTTCAGTACCCACTGCTGATATTGTTGGGCTCATAATCACTTGTAACATCAGTTTCCATGGGAACCAATGCTCTCTTCTGTCCTCCACAAATTTCAGCATTAGAATGGTGCCCACAAATTCATACAAACATACAAAGTAAATAAACAAGTTCACTGAAAAACAATCCATAAGATTATTATTTTTATTATTGAATACTAGGCACAATATTTATCATAGCAAATTTATTTTAAGATATAGATAAAAATGTTAATACATATACATTTAATCTTGATAGTTAATTGTATAAGCCCATACTGTAATGAAACCTTTGTCATTTGAGAGTTAATTATAATATTAGTTGAATCATCAATAAATTTACAGAGTTTATTTTTTATTTTTCTTTGTAATAATAGTGATGCTCTTTGTACTAATACAGTGTTATAGAGACTCTGTTGAAAACAACGTGCTAGGAATGTACACTCTTCTTTGAAGGAACCCTTGTATAGATATCACAGTATCATGGTAAGATAAACACTCTGACATGCTAAAATCATATTACAGAGAAAGCCATTGCTGGCAATACATAAACTAATGCTTATTTTTCTTGTTTTTATCATCTCAAATATCCCCTTAAATATATAGTACTCACTCCCAAACATTATAATCTCTTATATAAAATGTATCCTCAGCAAATACAAATGAGATCCCTTAAAAAACCAAGGTATATGAAACATATATCTTTTATTTTGTCACTGCTGTTCTCTGATTGAAATTCAGCCCTCTCTAGAGACTCTTAAGGAATGCATTCAATTTTTTTGACATTTTATCACAGCAATAAATTGAGATGGGACTCTACACTCAAAAGGACACTAAAATCAGTCAGCATATTTACTATGGCAAACAATTGCTTGACACACACACACAGAGAGAGAGAGAGAGAGAGAGAGAGAGAGAGAGAGAGAGAGAGAGAGAGGACATCAGGAAATTGAGTCATGTTTCACACAATGTTTCTTTTTTATTGGTTAGTTTCTTTATTTACATTTCAAATGTTATCCCCATTCCCAGTAACCCCTCCAGAAGTCCCCTATCACTTCCTCCCTCTTCCCTGCCTCTATGAGGGTGCTCCCCCACTGGTCCACTCATTCCTGCCTCAGCAGGCTAGCATTCCCCTATCCTGAGTCATCAAGGCTCTACAGGATCAAGGGGTTCCTCTCCCAGTGATGTCAGGTAAGGCAGTTCAAGGGGCTACTTATCTAGCTGGACCCATGGGTGCCCCCTGTGTACTCGTATTATACTTTGAAGCAGCTTATATGATTAATGAAAGATAGACTTAAACATTAATGCTATTGTTCTTGCAACATGTTACCATACCGACTATGTATTTCATGGAAAGTTGGGTGAAAATAAATTTCCTTAATTTACTTGATTACATTGTATGCTTGTTATCTCTGGGTGTGTATATTTGTGTATGTGTGTGTGAGTACATGTCTGTGTGTGTCTGTATGGGTGTATGAGCATGTGCGTATGCAAGGATACAAGTACATCTACCTACTGATGACATCAGGCATTAGATCCTTCAGAGAAGAGATTTCAAGTATGTGCAAAATGTATGCTTTGTTAACATAGATACTAAGATACAAACCTCAGATATCATGATTTCACTGGAGATATTACCTAAGGAGTCAATTCTTTAACAAGACTTAAAATTTTAATTATCAAATCATGTGAAGTAACTCAACAGACAAGCAATTTTGAATAAGATCCTCCTGCTTACAAAATCTCTTGTCTTCACTACTTAAGTGTTTATATATGAGGATGTTAGCGGAGCTCCCCACATCATTGCTTCTCAGAATCAGTGGAAACAATAAACAATATTCTAAAGACTATACAATGACAACCATCTAAACATAAATTTAAAGGAACAGTAGGTTATGGAAAAAGTTGAAATATTTATAAAAATATTATGTAATTTTAGACATGAGGAATGATAAAATAAAGTAATTTCTGCATTTTATAAGTTCTATTAGTATTCCATAGAAGATGAATGTAAAAGCAATTTGAAAATGAACATTACAAAATGTATCTTGGGTATTCTAAATTTCTGGGCTAATATCTGCTTATCAGTGAGTGCATATCTAGTGACATATTTTGTGATTGGATTACCTCACTAAGGATGATATCCTCCAGATACATCCATTTGCCCAAGAATTTCATAAATTCCTTGCTTTTAATAGCTGAGTAGTACTCCTTTGTGTAAATGTACCACATTTTCTGTATCCATTCCTCTATTGAGGGACACCTGGGTTCTTTCCAACTTCTGGCTCTTATAAATAAGATTGCTATGAACATAGTGGAGCATGTGTCCTTATTACCAGTTGGAAGATCTTTTGGGTATAGAAGTGGATGGTCACAGTCAGTNATTGGATGGAACACAGGGCCCCCAATGGAGGAGCTAGAGAAAGGACCCAAGGAGCTGTAGGGAGTTGCAACCCTGTAGGTGNAACAACAATATGAACTAACCAGTACCCCCTGAGCTCGTGTCTCTAGCTGCATATGTAGCAGAAGATGGCCTAATCGGCCATCATTGGGAAGAGAGGCCCCTTGGTCTTGCAAACTTTATATGACCCAGCACAGGGGAATGCCAGGGCCAAGAAGTGGGAGTGGGTGGGTAGGGGAGCAGGGGCGGGGAGACGGTATAGGGAACTTTCGGGATAGCATTTGAAGTGTAAATAAAGAAAATAATAAAAATATATAAATATAAAAAAAGAAAATGAACATTAGTTAATAATCAAAAGCAACAGAATAGATCATGTTCTCTATATGTTTTGTCACACTGGACAAAGGACGTTAGCATCCCTTTCCATATATTTTTATGGAAATACAAGGTGCCAAGTGGAATCATTTTTCTGAATGGAATTTCCAACACATGAAGTCAAGTTACAACTGGTTTACTACTATGATTTGATAATGTAGTAAGACATTACAATTTGCAACAAATATAAAAACATTCTAGAATATGTTTTATAATTTTTATATGGCTAGGTGTGGTGACTAATAAAATTTCATTAGTATAAGCAGCACAATACTACTGGGACTGGTGTTGCAAAGGTTGATCAACTGGATTGTCTCAGTGTTGAATGTGAGCCAGGTGAAAAACAAGACTCATTTCTCATTAGAGACATACAGAAACATCAGAAGGGTTTGTGAGTACTTCATCTTTCTCCTACCAGTGTTATGTATGCATACATACACACACAAACAAACATATGCACACACACACACACACACACACACACACAAAGCTGCAATCAACTCTAACTTGAATGAATTGATTATTTTTTAATCACAGTCATACATACAATATTTGTATTTCAATTGTATTTTGGGAAGATTTCAATGGATACTTCCCAAAATTTTTCCTGTCTACAAGAAATGCAGTGATTCTACAAGGTCCCTTTTCTCTAAACCTCCAGAGACTTGAGGACCCAGGGAATGGGGAGGTCTAATGGAGTGTAGTGGGGAAATCTTTTTGAAGACTGTCTGGGGCAGGGGGTGTTGAAGATATGGGATGAGGAACTGTCATTTTGCAGACCAGGAGGAGAATAAAAAAAGACTGGACTGTAAAAAATATTAAAGAATAAAAAGAACAAAAGAATGAAAGGAAAGAAAGGTAGAAAGAGAAGGAAAAAGGGAAGGAAGGAAGGAAGGAAGGAAGGAAGGAAGGAAGGAAGGAAAGAAAGAAAAAAGAAAGGAAGGAAGGAAAAAGAAAGGAAGGAAGGAAAAAGAAAGAAAGAAAGAAAGAAAGAAAGAAAGAAAGAAAGAAAGAAAGAAAGAAAGAAAGAAAGAAAGAAAGAAAGAAAGAAAGAAATGCATGATGATCGGGGGATGGAACAGAGATAGATGGAATTGCCAACTAATACATGAGATAGGAACTGAAGGGGAGAGGAACTCTACAGGAAGATCAACAGATTTATATAACTTGTACCCATGGTGCTCTCAGAAACTGAACCACCAACCAAAGAGTTTACACAGGCTGGACCTAGGCTTCCCTGTAGCAAATGTGCAGCTTGGTCTTTATGTGGGTCTTGAACAGATTGAGAGAAGGATATCCCCAAATCTGTTGTCTGTATGTAGGATATGATCGGGGGGGGGGGACGCTCCCTTGTATGGCCTTAGTGGGAGAGATGCACCTAGCCCTCCCAAGACTTGATGTGCCACAGTTGGGAGCTACACACTGGGGCTTCACCTGCTCAGAGAGGAAAGGGAGAGGGGTGGAAGGAAGGATTGTAGGAGGGGCTGTACATGAAGGGATCAGTGATTGAGGTCAATAATTAAAAATAATAACTAAAAATTAATACCACATATTAACTATGGTTTCCCAGAATTCAGCAACTGAATTGTATAGTGTGCTACAAGTTATCATCTTATTCAATACATGAACTCCTTCAATCCTTACAGTCTCAAGTTTTTCTGGTATAATTATGTTTCTTGATATTCATTTTTTAATAAATGCAAATGTAATAATAAACAGTTTGTAAATTATGTCTAATGACATTTCCATATATAAACGATTTTCTCCTTTATTAAGAGGCACTGCAATTGTTCCCAAGATGTAGGTCTTCTTGCTTGTTTTTGCTATCACATACACACACACACACACACACACACACCACACACACACACACACACACACACACAAACACACACACACACACATGCACACACACACAAGCATATATACACTCATAAAATAACATAGATAATTAAATAATTTAATCACATAAAAATATACATAGATAAATAATTTAATCACATAATTCATATTTTTTTATTTTTCCTTTAGTGAAGAGTTAAGTATTCCCCTCCTCTGGAGAAAAAAAAAGAAAACCTAGAATAAATAACTTCAGTGAATTATAAACTAGTTTTAATTATTCATTTAATTTATATTTATTTAATTTTGAACCATTTTTTATTCAAAAATCATCTGGGATACAGCCTGTTAGGAGCCTATAGTCAATGCTTCCTCCTTCCACTTTTGTCCTTTCTTGCCAAAAGCATCTATAATGCAAGTTTCTCTCTCCTACAACATTTTTATAAATTATTTTATTATTTCAGTCACTAGACAAATACTGTTTGATTTTTATTTATTTATTTATTTATTTATATTTAACTTATTATCTTATTTTATTAGATATTTTCTTTATTTACATTTCAAATGCTATTCCGAAAGTTCCCTATACCCTCCCCCTGCCCCTGCTCCCCTACCCACCCACTCCCAGTTCTTGACCCTGGATTTCCCCTGTACTGGGTCACACAAAGTTTGCAAGATCAAGTGGCCTCACCTCTCTAGCATCTCCCTTCTCTGAGGCATTGAGCCTCCACAGGATAAAGGGCCTCCCCTCCTACTCAATAAAATCCTTGCAAACCTAATCCAAGAACACATCAAAATGATCATCCACCACGACCAGGTAGGCTTCATCCCAGGGATGCAGGGATGGTTTAATATACGGAACTCCATCAATGTAATCCACTACATAAACAAACTCAAAGACAAAAACCACATGATCATCTCATTAGATGCTGAGAAAGCATTTGACAAAATCCAACACCCTTTCATGAT
Organism: Mus pahari; assembly: GCF_900095145.1. Classification (NCBI taxonomy): domain Eukaryota; kingdom Metazoa; phylum Chordata; class Mammalia; order Rodentia; family Muridae; genus Mus; species Mus pahari. Next base: position 74,444,453 of record NC_034601.1, read on the forward strand.
AAAAAGTCTTGGAAAGATCAGGAATTCAAGCCCCTACATGAATTTCTGGAGTCCAGCTTCCTGAGCTCTTTGTATATATTGGATATTAGTCCTCTGTCAGATTTAGGATTGGTAACAATCCTTTCCCAATCTGTTGGTGGCCTTTTTAACTTGTTGAGAGTGTCTTTTGCCTTACAGAAGCTTTGCAATTTTATGAGGTC
>NC_034601.1:74446512-74450670 GCF_900095145.1 Mus pahari
TGGATGATCATTTTGATGTGTTCTTGGATTAGGTTTGCAAGGATTTTATTGAGTAGGAGGGGAGGCCCTTTATCCTGTGGAGGCTCAATGCCTCAGAGAAGGGAGATGCTAGAGAGGTGAGGCAGAAGTGGGTATGTCAGTGGATAAGGGAGCACCCTCTTTGAGGGGCAAAGAGAGTGAAGATGGGATGGGGAGTTTGCAGAGGGGAAACAGGGAAGGTTTGTTCTACCCAGATTATATGTGTGCACATACATTTTTTTAAATTAAAGCAGCCCAGAAAAGTAATACAGTAGTTTGATCATCTCGTGACAAATAGTCTCTAAACATAGATCACAGAAATGTCACATGTCCAAAACACTCCTGGACAATTCTGTTCAGGATTCATGGAGAAATCTTTCATTGTTTTGTAGTTGAGAAATGAACCCTAGGTATTTGAAAATCATTTGAAGTAAAACACTGCAGCATTAAATGTTTTGTAAAACTGAAAATGAGTACAAAATACTTTATTTTAGAACTTTGTAAAACCAACAGTATTGGCAGCACTTTGTAGAAACAAAACTATCTAATCAAGCAGATAATTATATTTTATAGTTTTTAAAATTAAGAGAAATAGGAGAGCCTTATCCACATATAAACATTTTGTAGGAGAGTTAATAGTTTGTGTTAAGAGTATGCTGAAAATTAATTTAGTGTCAATGTTTTCATAATATTTATAGAAGAAAAATGCCATATGTTAACTCTCCCCTTGTTGTTTCATTGAAATATAAACTGTTTAAATATGAGCAGAGATGGCTATAACTTACATAGTAATTATAAATGATTCAAATTCTTTGAAATGGGGAGAATAATTTCAGAATATTCCTTAATTTTCCAACAAGGTTAAGCCAATGTAAGAGTTTATTAGTCTTCAAATTATCAGTTTCCACTGTATTAAATTATCTTTCAAATTATGAATATTTATTCTCTATGGTCCTTGACATTAGGACTTAAATACTAACTTATAAATATGGAATATATGACAAATATCTTTCATTATACTTGAATGCATAATAACTATTTCAGATATCAGAGATTTAAAACTAATTAAATATATTTCTGTTGGCATAATCAACTATTATGAATTATGATATTACTTTTTCAACATTTATAGATTAGCCACATACTTTACCAAGAGAAAATAGAATTAAAGAACTTCTTAATCAATGATAGTAGCTGGTTGTGATACAAAATCTGCAAAAAATAAACCTTTATATTTTAAAAATATTTTGACAGACAACGAAGTATTGAGGGTCTGATGTGGGTCCATTAATTTAAAACTGGAAAAATATAGTTAGATCTTAGTAAGTCACATCTGAGATGACTGATGGGAAAGATGAGATTTTCCTTACACCTCAAAATGAATTGTCCTAATTTACATACCTAATCCAAAGTATATGCACCTAGAGTATTCTATGCTCTACTTATCGGAATACAATTAGATCTTAAACTTTCAAAAATCAAATGCTACTCATATTTTATGGTTCTCTTGAACCATAACTGGAAGTTGAAATGAAATGAAATAATATTAGCTTTATTCTTTTTAAAATGAAATCAAGAATATTTTATTATATCTGGATTACAAAAGATCATGAAATTATTACAAACATATAATATCACTCAGAGAGTTGTCTGTTCGTTATAGGCACAGGTAAGATATTGTTAACAATATAAATAAAGTAATAATATAAAAGGGATATTTTGCTATATTATAAATTTGTAATGTATTTTTAATAATAAAACTATATGAAATACTAAGATAAACATAACCAAATTTAAGAGAGAACTGATGATACAAACATAGTTATCTCATACAAAAACAAATCAAACATAAAGAAGAATTTGAAAATTAGTCAATTTTGAATAAATAGGGTTTTTCCTCTCCATAAGATTTTTGTTCTACATAATTAGGTTTAGCCAAGTTAATAGTGCACAACCTATTTCATTCCAATATTAACTTTAGTTTTGTTGCATGCCTTGTTATTAATGGCTAAGGTTACATAATGTTTTCCATCTAACAATTTGGACCATTACATTCTGCAGTTCCATTATTGAAATACACTTATATAAAATATTCAAAGTTCATTAGAGTAATAAATATTGTTAATGAATAAATATCACCTTAATGAGGTGCATAAACAAATATATACTTTTATATTTTTATATTTATTGATAATAATATAAACTTTATATTTTATCTACACAAAATTGCCATTTTTATATACACACATATGTTCATATGCAAATATAACATACATTACATACATATTTAAAGTACAAGCATGTAGTCAGTTAGCAGAATACAAAAAATACACATTTTAAACAATCCTTTCTATGTCCCAGATGCCTTTTTAAAGAAGATGGCCCCTAGAGAACTACCCATGCGATCTTAGGATCACTGGTGAATGGAACACAACATCTGCTCCAATCCAATAGTGACAGGCCTGTGACAGCAGGAACAAGGACACCAGAGAATTTCCGGACCAGAGGCTCAGGTTCCTTTTGATCAGTTTTGGTTTACCTTGGTTTTGAACAGAGAAGACAACTCCACGGTCCTCAAAGGAAACACCACTTCCAAGCACTGTAAAACACCTAGGATCTTAGGGGCAACAGGATCCCAGGATAACAGGAGCTGGGTCCCACTAGTATTTGAGTGTCTCAGAGGAGCTTGACTACCAAGAATTCAGACACACCCAGAATCTCAGGTTCACAGTAGCCCACAATCAAAGAATCTCAGAAAAATCTGGACTCTGAGAAGTCCTGAATCAACTGGGATTATAGGAAGCATAGGCTCCAATCACTAGAGATAATCAGATGGGAGGAGGCAAGCATAAGAACAGAAATAACAGAAACCAAGGTTACTTGGCATCATCAGAACCAAACTCTCCCACCATAGCAAGTCCTGGATACACCATCACACCAGAAAAGCAAGACATGGATTTAAAGTCAGTTCTCATGATGACGATGGAGGACTTTAAGAAGGAAGTACTGGAAATCACAGGTAAACAGGTAAACAGAAGATTTTAAAGTAGAAACACAAAAATCCCTTAGAGTGTTACAGGAAAAGCTATCAAAAAGGAGATTGAATTGAACAAAACTATCCAGGATCTAAAAATGGAAGTAGAAACAATAAAGAAAACCCAAAGGGAGATAATTCTAGAGATAGAAACCCTAGGAAAGAAATCAGGAATCATAGATGTGAGCATCAGCAACAGAATACAAGAGATGGAAGAGAGAATCTCAGGTGCAGAAGATTCCATAGGGAACATGGATACAATAATCAAACAAAATGCAAAATGCAAAAATATCCTAACTCAAAACACCCAGGAAATCAAGGACACAATGAGAAAACCAAACCTACAGATAAAAGAGTAGATGAGAATGAAGATTATCAACTTAAAGGGCCAGCAAATATCTTCAACAAAATTATAGAAGAAAACTTCCCATCCCTAAAGAAAGAGATGCCCATGAACATTAAAGAAAGCTACAGAACCCCAAATAGACTGGACCAGAAAAGAAATTCCTTCCAACATATAATAATCAGAGCAACAAATGCACTAAGCAAAGACTGAATACTAAAAGCAGTAAGAGAAAAAGGTCAAGTAACATATAAAGGCAGGCCTATTAGAATTACTCCAGACTTCTCACCAGAGACTATGAAAGCCAGAAGATCCTGGACAGATGTTATACAGACACTAAGAGAACACAAATGCCAGTCCAAACTACTATACCCAGCTAAACTCTCAGTTACCATAGATGGAGAAACCAAAGTATTCCATTAAAAAAAAAATCACACAATATCTTTCAATGAATCCAGGCCTTCAAAGGATAATAACAGAAAAACACCAATACAAGGACAGAAACCACGCCCTAGAAAAGGCAAGTAAGTAATCCTTCAAGAAACCTAAAAGAAGACAACCACAAGAACAGGATGCCAACTCTAACAACAAAATTTACAGGAAGCAACAATTACTTTTACTTAATATCTCTTAATATCAATGGACTCAATTCCACATTAAAAAGTTATAGACTAACAGATTGGCTACACAAACAGGACCCAACATTTTGCTGCTGCTTACAGGAAACTCATCTCAGGGAAAAAGACAGACACTACCTCAGAGT
>NC_034601.1:74451411-74452835 GCF_900095145.1 Mus pahari
AGAAATAGAAAGAAAATAAAGACTTTTTAGAGTTTAATGCAAATGAGGCCACAACGTACCCAAACTTATGGGACACAAAGAAACCATTCCTGAGAGGAAAACTCATAGCTCTGAGTGCCTCCAAAAAGAAACTAGAGAGAGCATACACTAGCAGCTTAACAGCACACCTAAAAGCTCTAGAAAAAAAAAAAAAGCAAACTCACCCAAGAGGAGTAGATGGCAGGAAATAATCAAACTCAGGGGTGAAATCAACCAAGTGGAAACAAAAAGAACTATTCAAAGACTCAAATAAACCAGGAGCTGGTTCTCTGAGAAAATCAAAAAGATAAATAAACCCTTAACCAGACTCACCGGAGGGCACAGGGACAGCATCCTAATTAACAAAATCAGAAATGAATAGGGAGACATAAGAATGGATCCTGAGGAAATCCAAAGCATCATCAAATCCTTCTACAAAAGGCTATACTCAACAAAAGTGGCAAACCTGGATGAAATGGACACATTTCTAGACAGATACCAGGTACTAAAGTTAAATCAGGATCAGATTAATGACCTAAACAGTCCTATATTACCTAAAGAAATTTAAGCTGTCCTTAATAGACTCCCAACCAAAAAAATCCCAGGACCAGATGGGTTTAGTGCAGAGTTCTATCAGACTTTCAAAGAAGACCTAATTCCANTTCTTCTCAAACTATTCCACAAAATAGAAACAGAAGGTATTCTACCCAATTCATTCTACGAAGCCACAATTACTCTGATAACTAAACCACATAAAGACACAACAATGATAGAGAAGTTCAGACCAATTTCCCTTATGAATATAGATGCGAAAATATTCAATAAAATTCTCGCAAACCGAATCCAAAAATACATCAAAACCATCATCCTTCATGACCAAGTAGGCTTGATTCCAGGGATGCAGGGATGGTTCAATATACAGAAATCCATCCATGTAATCCACTATATAAACAAACCAAAAGACAAAAACCACATGATCATCTCATTAGATTCTGAGAAATAATTTGACAAAATCCAACTGATAAAAGTCTTGAAAAAATCAGGAATTCAATGCCTTTACATAAACATAATAAACACAATCTACAGAAAACCAGTAGCCAAAAATCAATGTAAATAGAGAGAAGCTGACAGCAATTCCACTAAAATCAGGGACTAGACAAGGCTGCCCACTTTCTCCCTACCTATATTCAATATAGTACTTGAACTCCTAGCCAGAGCAATTAGACAGCAAAAGGAGTTAAAGGGGATCCAAATTGGAAAGGAAGAAGTCAAAATATCATTATTTGCAGATGATATGATAGTATACATAAGTGATCCCAAAAATTCCACCAGAGAACTCCTAAATTTGATAAACAGCTTCAGTGCAGTTGCTGGATATAAAATTAACAAATCAATGGCCTTTCTCT
>NC_034601.1:74456326-74461029 GCF_900095145.1 Mus pahari
AGGCTATGCCAGTGCCTGGCAAACACAGAAGTGAATGGTCATAGTCAGCTATTGGATGGAACTCAGTGCCCCCAATGGAGGAGCTAGAGAAACTACCCAAGGAGCTGAAGGGGTCTGTAACACTATAGGTGGAACAACAATATGAACTAGCCAGTACCCCCAGAGCTCTTGTCTCTAGCTGCATATGTAGCAGAAGATGGCCTAGTCAGCCATTATTGGAAAGAGAGGCACCTTGGTCTTGCAAACATTATATGTCCCAGTACAGGGGAACACCAGGGCCAAGAAGGGGGAGTGGCTGGGTAGGATAGCATGGGTGGGAGGGTATAGGGGACTTTGGGGATAGCATTTGAAATGTAAATGAATTAAATACCTCATAAAAATTGGAAAAAAAAAAGGAATTGACAAGTGGGACTTTATAAAATTCCAAAGTTTCTATAAGGCAAAGGACACTGTCAATCGGACAAAACAGCAAGCTACAGATTGATAAAAGATTTTTAACTACATCCAATATAGTGCTAATATCCAATATATACATAGAACTCAAAAATTCAACTCCAGACAATCAAATAACCCTAATAAAAACGGGGTACACAGCTAAACAAAGAATTCTCAACTGAGGAATCTCAAATGTCTGAGAAGCACCTAAAAAAAACGTTCAACATTCTTAATCATCAGGGAAATGGGAATCAAACCAATTCTGAAATTCCACCTCACACTAGTCAGAATGGCTAAGATCAAAAACTCAGTTGACAGCAGAGGCTGGCAAGAATGTGGAGAAAGAGAAACACTCCTCCAAGCTGGGATTGCAAGCTGGTACAACCACTCTGGACATCAGTCTGGTGATTCCTCAGAAAACTGGAAATAGTACTACTACCTGAGGACCCAGCTATAACAATCCTGGGCATACACCCAAAAGATGTTCCACATATAACAAAAACACATGCTCCACTATGTTCATACCAGCCTTATTTATAATAGCCAGAAGCTGGAACAAACCCTGATATCCCTCAACATGAAATTCCTATCAAATTCCATTGGTATATAATATTCAATGTAAATCATCTAAACCTTTAAATCATTTACTTTAGCTAAAAAATTATTTTTAGAAAATATTTCCCTACATATTATGAACTAATTTAATTCCATTCAAATTCCACTCAATTCAAACACATACTTTCTTTTTGTGTTAATGATGTAAATATATTTATATGATAACTTCTCCAGTTTTAATACAATTTTTGCACTTATCCCGCTGCCTTCAACACTAAAGATAAGGTATCATGAAGTATTTGAACATATAAATAAATCATGGGCTTTCGCAAACCAGTGAACTTTTCAGATTATTCTAAAGATCAGCCCAATTCAAGGGCTATCTTATAAGCCCATGAAAATTCTACACATTGTGAACTCTTGTGCCTTCATGTTTGTAAAAAAAAGGTGAATTTTTGCTACTTGAATAAGGAAGGGTTGTGTGTTTTAACTTAGCTCCACTTGCTCTGTTTAGGATACACCAGCTTAAGTCAGAACAATCCTCTTTTCTATTACCTACTACCATTTAATTGGTAGTGCTGGTAACCAATTTTCTATTATAGCACAAAACTCATCACTCCCAGGGGAGAGTTAACTCTAAGTTAAATTAACCACTGTTAAAGCAATTACAATTTAAACATTTAAATTCCATTTCAGAACTCCACACTGTATTTGAAGTAGAATATAGCAGGTTTGTGGCCTATTTTGTACAATGATTCAATATATTGAAAGATTTCATTGACTAATAAATTCAGTAATTATGCTTTTTTAGTGTTACAATATTGTTTTGAGCAGACCATGATATATGACAGTCACTTAGAAACTAGCTGATAAAAATACAGGACTGACTTTATAATAAACTCATCAATTCATTTCTTACTATTTTGTCATTTTCTTTTTATTTTTTTTCAAGTGTTTTATTCTTAATCTTAACCCCAAGGTACATATCACTCCTCTTATTTGACATTCTCTGTTATTTAGTCCCAGGTCATTTTAAGACTGAGTTTATTCATCCAGATATATTTTGCTTGGGCTCCATTTACATTGCTTCAATATCTTGTTTAACTTTTTGTTATGATATGGTGCATTTAGAATAATAATTTTGTTTTGTTTTGCTTTTTTGTTCTTTTTGAGACAGGGTTTCTCTGTATAGACTTGGCTGTCCTGGAACTCACTCTGTAGTCCAGGCTGACTTTGAACTCAGAAATTTGTCTACCTCTGCCTCCCAAGTGCTGGTATTAAAGGCATGTGCCACTACTGCCTTGCCAGTGTGATCATTTATAAGTCACATCCAGAAAATATATTAGCTTGCTTGCCTTTTGTATATTTTTTATTCTATGATATTACCTAAATTTTACTGAAAAATACCTCCCAGATACTGTGAAGAGAATAATCAATGCAAGGGGAAAATTAAGGTATCAGTCCTGGGGAAAATTTAGGGTAATATCAATATTCACTATAAATGGATAAACTGACAATAAAGGCACTTAGAAACTTAGCTTAGTTGTAGAGAAAACTGCAAAGAATCAATGAGTAAAATAAATGATTCCAAGGTACAAGTCAAATGTAAGAAAAGGAAATGAGATAGTTAGGTGAAGGATAGATAATAGATAGTTACATAGATAGATAGATAATATTAATAAATAATCAAATAATGCCTGCCTATTGATATAGGATACTCAAAATGATAAAAAAAAAAGGCCCAGATAGAATAACGTCAACATATCCCAGTCCTCTGTTTAAAAACATGGTGACCATAGACCTTCAAAAAACAGAAAATATTACAATATAGGATTCTCATTAGAGAAATATGAAATATATATATATATATATATATATACATTTATGTATATAGACATATACACATATATATTTTACATATGAAGAGAACTTGTTTCCAACCCAATTAGACCCAATGCTTATTGCCTTATTCTCTGTAAACTCATATGATCCTTGTTTATTATATTCATGTAGCTCATTCTCCTGCTGTCTTCCATTCTCTCTGACTTTTCCAATCGTTCTGCCCTTTTATTGTGCTGGTACTCTGAACTCTGATGAGAGGATTTGACGTACACCTCCCATTTAGAGCTATGTGTTCAAAGGACTTCCTCTCTGAGTGATGTATGGATATGGTCAGATTTTTAGTGCTGTGAGTTTGGTAGTTTTAAAGTATGCTAAAAATGTGCTCTGAGATATAAAGCGTACACAATTTGTTTCCTAGGCAAATTTAAAAACTGGTACAATAATCAATGGTGTCAAATTAAAAATGAAGCTAAAAGGCACACTGGAAAAAAAGACAGATTTTTCAACATAGGGTGCTAGTCAAGCTTGATGACTGATAATAAAGGTTAAAATACATACATATCTATCATTGTGTGCAAAACTCAACTCAAATGGATCAAGGATCTCAACAAAGACCATATACCCAGAATCTGACAGAAGAGAATATGTAAAATAAGCTTGAAGAACACGTTTTGAGCAGCAGACCCATAATGCAGATATTAAGACCTACAATTATTGAATGAGATCTCATGAAGCTAAAAAGCTGCTGGACAGCAAAGAACATTGTCACTTAATCAATGAGGCAGACAACAGAATGGCAAAAGTCCTTATATATTCTAAATATGATAACGGTTAATATATAAAATATAGAGAAAATGAAGCAATTAAACATTGTGCCTGAAATTAGTTGGGGAAAGGGAAGTGATTAATACATATTATACAAAAGTTTTTTAAAATAAAAAATTAGAGTTGTAAGCATTGAACTAAACATATTGCATATATAACGAATATAAGGGAATCCGGTGCCTTTCCCACCAGAGGAGGGGTGTCTGCCCGGGAGCAGTCTCCGGGCCTGAACCAGTAGGAGGGCCATCTTTGCTCCAGTGCACTGCCAGGGAGAGGACTGCCTGCAGAAGCAACACAGCTTCTGGGAAATATAACCTTTCTGGCTCCAGTAATCCCGTGCCATTCCCCCCAAAGGAGGGGTGTCTGCCCGGGAGCAGTCTTGGGGCCTGAACCAGTAGGAGGGCCATCTTTGCTCCTGTACACTGCCAGGGAGAGGGCAGACTGCAGAAACTACACAGCTGCTGGGACAGACTCCTTTTCTGGCTCCTGTCATCCAGCACATTTCCTGCACGAGGAGAGGTGTCTGCCCAGGAGGAATCTCAAGGCCTGAGCTGGCATCTTTGCTCTGGTTCCCTTAGGCTCCAGTCTGCGCTGGCAAGAGTGTGGACCACAGAAGCTACACAGTTTCTGGACAGAGAGAAGCAACCTAACTTCTGGGACAGACCCTGTTTCGGGCTCCTGAAATTTGGGCACCTTCCTCGCCAGAGGAAAGGTGGCCACCTGTGAGGGTTCTGTCTGCCAGAGCAGGTGAGAAAGTCATATTGTGTCCAGGGTCCCTCAGAGGCTACTCTGTGTAGGTGAGTGAATAAGCTGCAGAGGTAACACATCTACTGGGACAGGCCCTGTCTTGCGACAACATCTTCAGCCAGGAACAGATCTGTACCCCAGGTCTCTGTATACCTTCCCTGTTAGAGGAGACCTTCCCTGCAGAGAGTAATCTGACCACTAAGACTCAGGAGAGAGCTGGACTCCCAGGACTGCTGACAGAGGCTAACAGAATCACAGGAGGTACAAGCTCCAAACAGAGACAACTATAACAACTAACT
>NC_034601.1:74468382-74547174 GCF_900095145.1 Mus pahari
GAGTACTACTCAGCTATTAAAAACAATGAATTTATGAAATTTTTAGGCAAATGGATGTATCTGAAGGATATCATCCTTAGTGAGGTAACCCAATCACAAATGAAGTCACTTGATATGTACTCACTGATAAGTGGCTATTAGCCCAGAAATCTAGAATACCCAAGATACAATCTCTAAAACACAAGAAAATAAAGAAGTAAGACCAACACGTGGATACTTAATTCCTCCCTAAAATACGGAATAAAATACCCATGGAAGGAGTTGCAGAGACAAAATTTAGAGCTAAGATGAAAGGATGGACCATCCAGAGACTCACCCACCTGCGGGTCCATCACATAATCGGCCACCAAATGCAGACACTATTGCACATGCCAGCAAGATTTTGCTGAAAGACCCTGATATAGCTGTCTCTTGTGAGGCTATGTCAGTGACTGGCAAATACAGAAGTGGATGCTTACAGTCATCTATAGGATGTTACACAGGGCCCCCAATGGAGGAGCTAGAGAAATTACCCAAGGAGCTTAAGGGGTCTGCAACCCTATAGGTGGAACAACAATATGAACTAACTAGTACCCCCAGAGCTCATATCTCTAGCTGCATATGTAGCAGAAGATGGCCTAGTCAGCCATCATTGGGAAGAGAGGTCCCTTGGTCTTGCAAACTTTATATGCCCCATACAGGGCAACACCAGGGCCAAGAAATGGGAGTGAATAGGTAAGGGAGTAGGGCGAGGGGAGAGTATAGGTGACTTTTGGGACTGCATTTGAATTGTAAATGAAAAAACAATTAAAATAATTTAAAAAAATTATTGGGTTTATTGGGTGAAACAAGGACACAGAATTTGTAATGCTCATACACAATGAACTACACTGAAGAATGGAAAAGAAAAGCATCTGCAATTAGCTACAACCTAGATGAATCTAGAAATCCTTTTGCAAGTGAAAGAATATCCTGGTATAGATATCCAAGCATTTCATGATGTCAGTTGCAGTTATGGAAGCCTAGAATTTGAGAGTGCAAGTGTGGTTAGCAAGGTTCAGGAATAAGAGCAAAGGGATAGGAAATTTTGATTACTAAGTAGAAGGCACAACTAGACTGAAGTAACAAGTTGTGGTGTTCTTCTGTACAATAAAGTGATTATTTGAGCAGAAATATACTGTATACTTGAAAAACTTCAGAAGAGAAAAATTTCAGTGATTTCATCATAAAATGATGAATTTTGATGTAAGTATTTAGATTTGACTTGATTTACAACTTAGAAAATTATGTTTCAAGAAATCTCCTAGCATACCTAATATATGTTGTTTTATAGTAAACATAATTCCATTTGTATGTAAAATATACAATTAATAATAATTTTAAATCAATCACTTACCTGGTTTCAGGTGAGTATCATACTATTATCTTTATAGCCACCATCTTATTTTATGAATACGAAAAACCAGATTGAACTGATACTTTTTAAGCTTGCAAATGACTAAAATATTTATGCAGTATATTGGGTAGCAATTTGTGACACAAAAATATTAGAAGAAAAAAAACTTGTGTAAAACTTTATTACCTATAAAATAATGAGTCATAAAAATCTGTTAGAAAAATGTTGATGGTTTCAAGTGAATACAATTGCTATATATGCTCATGTGATTATATAATAATATAATGTGTATCAGTTAATTTGTGTTGGTTAAAGGCATTAATAGTTGCAAATACCTTAAGATACATATAAATAAATATATATAGATATATATGTATAAAATAAATACCTTCAAGTGAAACATTTCATGTATTGCAAATGCTTACATACATGTAAATTCAAAGGATAAAACTTGCTCAGTTCATACACATAAGTACATGTCCTTAAGATTACTAAGTTTATTTCCTGTTCTCCAATGCTATCTATTCTAATATTATTTAAGGGGGGCAATAGATATAACCACAGATTGAGCAATCTTGGAGACACCAGTGATGCTTTAAGTTCTCATGTCATGACTTAAGCAAGGGCAGGCTGGGCCTTACAGAGCAGGAGCATGCATGCATAACACCAGCAGCCCTGATTTCACTGAATCCTGGGCATTCTCAAAGGGGTTTCAGCCAACTCATAACCTCTGTGTAACCTAGACCTGTACTTTCCCCATCTAGAAGACTCAAAGAAATTCCTATAATCAGTTCCTTGAAATTGGAAGTGATCCCACTGGGAGAAAATTGACAAATGTTTGTTTACCTGCTGGGTAGAAAAATTGAAAAATATCAACTTAAGGACATATTTGTTTTGATCTTGTCTTGTGATTCATTATTGCCCAGCAACTGGAAACCGACTGAATGGCAGCAATCGGGAGGGTGCCACAGACTCAGGAGGTGTTCACTGCTGGCAAGCAGATATTTTTCTGTTGCCAAAAGGTTCCTGCTCACCAGAAAACTGGATCGAGGATATTTATACAAAAAAAAAAAAAAAACAAAAAAACAAAAAAAACAAAACTACAGTGTTGTCTGTGACAAAAGCAACCGAGAATCCACATATCTCCTCATCTCAGGGATGCCATCAGAGCATCCTAAAAAGAGACCAATATTGACTCTATACCTCCTAAATAAATGCTCAAATGTAAATAATTCACTGAGTAGCTTTTATATTAAGAATTTTATTAATTTTTTTCTTCTACCCGTCTTTTGGGAAGCTCTGTTTATTATATTTTCCTTTATATGTGTCAGATAAATTTTAGATATTTTTATTTAAATATTGCGTGATCCATTGAATTAAATTGATTCTTATTTAAAGGTAGAAAAGAAGCCATTTAAGGAGTTCAAAATAAAATAAAAACATAACTACTATATTGAAATATAGCTCTGAGATGCCTGTGAAAGTAGTATTTGCATATTTACAAACCATATATATATATATATACACATACATATTATATATTATATATATAATATATTATATATTTCTACTCTCTCACACATGCCTACTTATATATGTATATCTATCTACATATACATTTGTGCATATGAATATATGTAATATATGTTTATAGGTATGTAAAATATACGTACATATATGTGCATATAACAACAATTAATGAGAAATGAGGCCATGGATTTGAACTATACCAAGGAAGTTATATGGTAGAAAATGAAAAGGGAAAAAAAGAAATGGGTGATGATGTAAATATAATTTCAGAAAATGAAATATACATGTTCAAGTGTACTAAAAATGAGGTTTCAATATAGACTGAAAATGTTTTCATATCATTATTATTGGAAGTCATAATATTTTAGATTAAACTAGAAATTTGATGTAACTGAAAGCAACACAATTTTAGAAATAAATGTATTCATTAGTAGATAACTATAGTATATAAATTTTCTGTATATTTCAACATAATTTTAATTGAAAATAATTATTTCCATGACAATTACATAGAGATTTTAAATTATTATGCTCTGTCATACTAACCATTCAAATGATCTGAATAAATAAAATATGTGAGCAACTGTTCCACTAAAATATAAATACATTTTTGAAAATGGTCTTGTGCATGTGCTTGTTAGTTTGTTTCATGAATGAACCTATAAATCAGTACATTGTAAACATGCTTATTTGGTTTTTCAAACATTAATGTGGAAATTCTTATTAGAATTCCAGTATAGACCCCACATTTTAGCTTTATACAAAAAAGTTGCATATATTGCTTATATTTATCCTGTAGAACATGTTTCATTTGACTCTCAAGTTCTGATGTAAGGTTGTATGCCTTGCTTGTAGGTACTTTTGAAGAAACTAAAACTGGTGATAAATGTCTCATATAAAATCTTCAGATATTTCCAAGATAATCAGACTGAGAGGTGTGAGTGAGACATAGTTTAAAATGGTTATCAACTAAAACACTTAGACTGCAAGATATGGTTTGGAATAAACTCAAATTATTTTTCAAACCCTATATTGGCTTTTATTCTTTGTACCTTCAGCATCTCAGACTAGCTGAGCATCTGATAGAAAAGGAAGCACTCTGCTTCTCAGCCATGATTTCTGTGTACGATTTTATCAGAGACAATCTCTAGCAAGTTTCTATATAGAGTGAAAAGAAGAATATTAGTTCCTTTATTTTTATAACACAAATAAGAAAGAACTAGATACGTATTTTATCATTGAAAATATTTGTTATAGATACATCAAAACAATGTTTTTTTCACTGAAAAATGTTAATTTAGTACCTGTGAAGAATTAAAGAATTATCTGTGTTAAAGACTTTATCCTAGGTAATACAGCATGTTTTCTAAAGTTTCAGTTCTATTAGCCTGGTGACAGATTATCTATCTTGTTCTACCTACTTATAACTTTAATTATATTTTAATAATATTTTATTAAATTCATTCTGCATTCCTTGAACTCATACTAGACAGTGAAGAAGAAAATTTGTACATGGAATACTGTTTAAGGGAAAGCAGAATATGTTCCTCAGCAAGGTTTTATTGTTTTAATTAAAAATACAGATGATTGGTGTGTGAATAAATATGAAAGAGGGCATTGTTTTGTACATGCATTCCTACAATGAGTGCAGTGGAAAACTGTACCTAAAGAAAAATTAATTTGTTTAATTTTCAATGTTTTTGAATTGTACACATGAATAATGAATATAATGTGTTTTGATCAAACACACTCCCCACTCTTGGACTTCAAATTCACATTGTAACAGTTTACTATTTTTCCTCACTCAATAGTAAGTATTATTTTTAAAAATCACTAGTTCTACTTTTTTTTTTTTTTTTTGAGACAGGGTTTCTCTGTATAGCTCTGGCTGTCCTGGAACTCACTTTGTAGACCAGGCTGGCCTCGAACTCAGAAATCTGCCTGCCTCTGCCTCCCAAGTGCTGGGATTAAAGGCGTGTGCCACCATGCCCGGCTCACTAGTTCTGCTTAATGCTGCTTATCTGTATGAGTTCAAGACTATGCACTTAACCATCAACAGTCTATCATGACAGATTCCTAAACACAATGCTCCCTCCAGTGGCCAACGATCATCTTCAAATTCCAAATATCAGACATGAGAAACCCTCTTTAGAGCTGATGACCAGGGTTGTCCAAAAGGCTCCTCGAAATACAGCTTTTCCTTGTTGTTCTTGCTTGTTCTCCTAGGTAGAAGTTATGTTGTTATTCCTGAAGACAACACTTCAGAAACTGGACCCAAGACCTCTGAGCTTCAACTGACATAAATGCTCTTTCCATAGGACTAGAATTCTTGGTATAAAATAGTGCTTGCAAGTTGTCAGTGGAGGAGAGCAAGCAATATTTCTACTGAACCATGAAGCCTATGAAGCACATCATTGACAAGCAAAACATAATAACTCTAAGGATGCCATAATGCCTTGCATAACTTGATGGCAACAAATATCTTTCTGTTTCTAACTGGACTCAAAATTCACTCCAAGGAAGAAAAACATGTTTGAATGTAGAAACTAAACTAGCAGTTATAAAAGAACAAATGCTTGTAGATTGTTGTTAGGGTTTATGAGGGTTTAATAAGTCTGCCAATAACCGTGACTTTATCAGCACTGAATAGTTAGGTTTCCAGTACCAATCATGATGGCTTTTTTTTTTTTTTTTTTTTTTGGAGTGGGTTTTAAGTCCAATTAGTGAGAGTTACCGTCAAGTAGTGGAGTCCAGTCCCAATGGATAAATCTACAAAATACTCTTGTACCTAAGTATCAGGGAATATTGTGCAAGCTTCAAACCTACATAATGCCTCCAGGTACTTACCATATTTGAGAACATGTTCTTATATCCTTCAAAGAAGAACAGTGAAATCAAATGTAAGCCAAATAAAGTATCCTTCCCTACTTACCTTTCAGACATGCTGTTTGTTAAAGCACTATAAATAATTCTCTCTCTCTCTCTCTCTCTCTCTCTCTCTCTCTCTCTCTCTCTCTCTCTCTCTCTCTCTCCCTCTCATTCTGTCTTAGTCTCTGTGTGTGTCTCTCTTTTTCACACACAAACACACACACACACACACACACACACACACACACATATATATATATATATATATATATATATATATATATATATGTATATAGTGCAGTCTCTAGTATAAAGAGATTTCAAACTGGGTTTAATAACTAGCACTAGAAAAAAAAAAAAACACGCAAGTGAAAATGAGCAACAAAGTAGACTAAGAATGTTAACCTTGGCAGTGTACTTTGGGTGTCACATCAAAAGTTCAGGCCACATATCAAAAGAGATAAATCAGGTGAAATGAAAATTTGCAAATAAGAAAAGCATTTGCAAGTCATGTATCTGATAAAGATGAACATGCAAAATTCATAAAGATCTCATACAGTTAAGTAGTAGGGAAACAAACTGATCATTGAAAATGGATAAGTCATGAATAGCAATTTATTCTTAGAAGACACAGAAATAGCCAGCAAGAATATTAAGATGTGTTTTGCATCACAACTATCAGCATATGAAAATTCAAATCACAGTGAAACAGCATCCCAACCCCTTTAGACTGTCTTTAACATAAAATCCAAAAATACTTCATGATCCCACTTATATGAAACATTTGTGTGAGATACAATGACATATGATATTTGAAATCTATTTTCATTGTTATGAACAGTGCTGATTAGGATAAATGAAATTCAGAGATACAGGAGAGAAGACAGTAAGCAGCACATATGCTGTAAAAGTAAGTCAACATGTCTAGTGTTCAACCTGAGGATTACAGGAAACAACAGTGTACTGTTTGTGGTATTTAGGCTAAATGAACATCCTTTCTTTTCATTCAAGCATAAAAATTAAAATGTGTAATTTTGAATATATCCGTTTGCTTCACTTCTATAGACATTTATATAAAGAAATACAAACAAATGCAATAAAAACTAAAATCATCTGCCAGAACCTGACCAATAGAGATGCGGACCCTGCAGCCAACCATCAGACTGAGTATGTGGTCGCCAATGGAGGGGTTAGGGGAAGGACTGAAAGAACTGAGGAGTTTGCAGCCCCATAGGAAGAACAACAGTATCAACTATGCACACACACCCCACCCCCAGAGCTCCCAGGGACTAAACCACCAACTAAAGAGTACACTTGGAGGGACCAATGACTCCAGCTGCATATGTAGCAGAGGACAGCCTTATTTGGAATCAATGACAGGGGAGGGCCTTGGTCCTGTGAAAACTTGATGCCCCAGTGTAGGGCAATGCTATAGCAGTGAGCCAGGAGCTGGTGGATGGATGGGGGAGCACCCTCACAGAGGCAGGGGGAGGGTGTGGGTGGGTTAGGAGCTTTCCAGAGGGGAAACCAGGAAAGGGGATGACATTTGAGATGTAAATAAATAAAGTATACAGTTAAAAAATCAGTATGTCAAAACAAACAAACAACAACAACGCCAAAAGTAAAATCAAGTAATTTTTAAGTGTTCTTTACTGGCTTGCTTTCTCTGGCTTGCTCAGCTTGATTTCTTATAGAACCCAAGACTACCAGCCCAGAGATGGCACCACCCACAAGGGGCCCTCCCCCTTGATCACTAATTGAGAAAATGCCTTACAGCTGGATCTTGTGGAGGCATTTCCCCAGCTGAAGCTCCTTTTTCTGTGTCAAGTTCACACATAAAACCAGTCAGTACAGCTGCCTAGTAATTTTGGGTTCTACTTCCAGCAAAATATACATATGGACCAATAATACAGGCAGCCAGACAAATCTATACAAAGCCAATTGATTTGTGACCAATATATGAATATATGGTGGGAAAATAATTATTGTTTATTAGTGGATTGTGCTGGGGTATTTGAATGAACACATATAACAAAATGAAACTGAAACCTCTCCCATCCATTACAGAAATCAATTCAAAATGGACCTAAATTTTACATATAAGGTCTGCTACTATTAAATGTCTAAAGTAGGTCCCAGAGACAGCACTATAACATATACACATTGATCTTCTTATCGTTGCAGCAATAAAGGATTTTTAAAAGTTTTTTTCTTTCAAATTTCTTTTTTCTTTCTTTATTTACTTTTTAAAAAATTTTACATCCCAAGCTCTGTACACCTAGTTCTCCTCCTCATAGGGTCCCCTCCCCTCCTCTTCTCTTAAAGGGTGCTCCCCACTCTGAGTATCCCCTGACACTGGCCTATGAAGTTTTTTCAGGGTAAGACCATGCATTCTCTCCCACTGAGTCCTGTCAAGGGAGCCAAGATGCATAACAGTGGAGATAGGGAACCTGAAGTGGACACATCCTTTAGCCAGGCAGGACCCTTAGTAAGGGATAATGATACCAACCCACCCTACATGCCTTTGACGCAAAATTTGTCCTGTCTGAAAGAAATGCAGAGACAAAGATGGAGCAGCGACTGAGAGAATGGCCAACCAATAACTGGTCCAACTTGAGTCCCATGCCATGGGCAAGCACCAATAAAGGGCTTTTGAAGCATCTTCCAGAAACATGGCAAACAGAAGCAAAGGGAGACAGAAAGAATTGCATTCAGTCAACTGAAAAGAAAAAAAATAATGAGGTAATGAAATGGAAAGTAATGCAAGCTATGTACCTGACAAAAGGCAGTTATAAATAACAATACATCCGTGTAGTAAATCATCAAAAAACATTTTATAAATGTGTGCATGCTACTTCTAAATATCTGTTAAAATCCCCAATTAAAACTTATTTTAGGACTTGAAAGTTTCAATCACTGAACTTAAAAAAGCTGTTTGGTGGCTAAAAAGAGAATAGGTTTTTACCATATGAGATATGACGTTTATTTGTGATTTATAAATGTTTAACATACATAGAACTGGCAATTTGTATCATGCCTATATATATCCATTTATCTGTTTTTTCTTGTTTGTTTGTTTGTTTTTGCTTTACTGTGAATTCATCATTATTTGTTTTTCTCTCAGGAAACTATGTTTATGTAAATAATATGAAGCAATTATGTCCCCACAAACAAAAATGTGGGCCAGCTGAGAGACTGATGCAAGTCATGTATTTCCTTAAGTGAACGTAAGTCCAGTTAGCTTAAGCAATATGACTTATTCTAATTAGATTTATAAAAAATGATGACTGGATTCAATATCAAATGTATTACTTACTAATTTATAGTTCCTGAGATTGGAATTTAGCTCATCATTATTCACATTCACTCATCATACTTCATTTAATCATAAACAATATAATTTTAAGAATAAGAAATAGCAATAATAAGATATAATTATTAATTGTTAAGAATAATGATATTAGACAATTGGCTAGGATAAGGAGTTATATATTCTTTAAAAAAAAATAGCTGTGAGTAAAGGGTTAAATAATGAAACCACAGTATTGTTTGTATGATTCACAAATTTTAGTATTAATAATTTTTTAGAAGCAAAGTAGAAATCAGCTCTATGAAATATTTTTATAATTGTAGATACTTTTGTGAGGCCTATAATAAAATTTGAAATACCTCAGAGATTACAAATAAAAACACCTGTTCTCAAGTTATATTATGTCATCATGAATTGACATTCACTATAATAATATATTTGCATATTAATACAACCTCAAATTTTCTGTAGTAAGGTATTAGGTTATGTGAGATTGTGAGAAATACAATAAAACTTACTGAAGAACTCTTTCTGTAAGGGGTCTATTAGCTTAAAGTTTTTGATCCATCATTGTTATCTTGTAATGAGAACATTGAAACCATGGAAAGTGGAATGAACTCACTCCATTTGACCTATAAGATTATGACAAGTCATGTTTCAATTCCAATATTTGAAGTATTTGGTAATAAAACAAAAATAATCAGGAAAAATATATACTTGTTTAGTAGCTTTCACATGCAAAACTAGGTGAATAAACATATATATAACTACATTATCTATTTATCTATTTTATATATCCATATCTTTAATTATTATTGCAAGGATATGGAGAAAAACCTTTACATTTACCATTAAATTTTAATCTGTATGTTATATTGGGTTAAATATACATCAAAGTTAAGAAAAATGCTGTGTTGTTTTGAGAAAACATGGCATAAATTATATTGTTCTAAAAATATATACCATAAAATATTAATATTCATAAAATGTCATTGAAAATCCTCTTTCATCCCACTTAATATTTCTTAGAAAACTCATAGACTGTTCAGAAGGTCTGATATGGTTCGATAAACCTTAAGTTACTGGGAAAACCTCATGTCATTTATGAGGAAATATCATATATCTCTGTGCTGCAGCACTTCAGATCTTTCATGCCATTTTGATATTATTTTCTAATTCTCACAAGTTATTTCAGTTGTTCAACTGTAACAAACTTCTTGGTAGATGCCTTTTGCTACAAAGACTTTAGGCAAGTAGCTATATTCCTTCTTATGAGTTTTAAATTTAATTTTTCTAGACTTCATGCAGAGAAGAATAGTAACTGTATGAAGATAAACTTTATGTGCAAATGATTCATGTTTGGGACTGGGGAGGTGGCTTAGTGGTTTCAAACATTCAAACATTCAATCATTGAAACTCTTACAGATGCTCTTTGGTTTGATTCTCAGCACCCACATGCTAGCTCACAACCATCTGCAACTTCAGTTTTGGAGAATACATCGATCTCCTCTGACCTCTCTTGTCATCAGGCATGCATGCATATAAACACACACCAGCAAAGGGTTGAGACACATGCTATAATCCAATCAGGCTGTTTTTAATATTCACAATCGATTTCTCTAAATTCAATAGTATAGCCCATCTATAACTGTAAACTGATGAGTGACCATTTAAAAAATGAATAAAGAAACAAACCAATGTTAACCCAAATAGTCTAAAACAGCACTAATGCTATTGTAAAGCTATTCTCCCAGCACGTTTAACACTTTTTATCTCATGTTCATCACACCCTTGTATAACTATGATTCCCTATATAAGCTAGAACTACTGACAACATTCTCCTCTATGGATAAATGTTCAATGACGGTGTGTTTCTATCCTGTTAAACAAAGAAAAAAAAGGAAACAATTAAAATATAAATAAGGCTATATTATCAGACAGTCTCTTTTATGAATTAGTTGGAATAAGTTGCCTTATCATAAAGTTACTAAAAAACCTGGAGCAGCTAATTAAAACAAACAAACTAAGCCCCCCTTTTCCCCAGTTCAGCACAGCTGAATAAATCCTAGCAACAGATGTACATAGGAGCTTGTTTGGAGGAGTCCTAAGATGTATGTCAATATTGAATTATGTATTGAATTATGTATGTATGGTAGACATATATCATTCCTCAATTGCTGCCTGAAGAATGAACTGGTACACAGGAACCTGGTAAGTCTGAGGAGATCCATGACTCACAGAAACTCTGTATTAACAAACACAGTTTCATTGTCTGAATTCTGTGATACTCGTCTATGCTCTTTGTAAGTAACTGAGCCATATGTTGAAGTTTAGCCTGAGGGTCTCAAAATTTTGGGGAGAGGAGCATGTGAGATGGAGAGATACATAGAAAGAAGATGAGACACGGGATGAAGGAGGTGGCATATAACAGGGGTTTTCACATATGATAATCCATTCTGTTTTGGGGTTGTCTTGGGTCCATAGATATAACATTCACTTTCTTTTCAATATTCTTGCTTTTTCAAGCTGGCTTTTCATGAGTGATTGATTGTTTATTTAAGTAAACATCCATAATGACAATGCATATTTATACACAATTGAAAAGACAACCAATGCTTAGGTCTTAAAGGCAATAAATAAAGAGCACTAGAAAGGTGGAACATTTGAGAGTGTAGATATAACATTAGTGAAATGCATAAGCTGAAGATTAATTTTATAAAAAAATGTGGGCAAAGAGAACATTCAGAGTGACTAGATATTAGTATTGGTTGAGGTGACAAGGAAGTGGTGTCAATTATTTAATTTACAGGATAAATAAAATCAATGCAGTGGTAATTTGTCTGATTAAGCATCATTTTCCATTTTAATGTTCTATGTAGCTCAAATTAGCTCTGTATTAGTGAGGTTCATTTGCATGCATAAAAGGAAACTTTAAATTGACTTACTTTCAAAAGAAGAAGAAAAAGAAGAAGAAGAAGAAGAAGAAGAAGAAGAAGAAGAAGAAGAAGAAGAAGAAGAAGAAGAAGAAGAAGAAGAAGAAGAAAGAAAGAAAGAAAGAAAGAAAGAAAGAAAGAAAACTGACAGACAAATGCTACTATGGATGTTTTCAGAGAAGCTATTCCTTGCAGTGCACGTTGGTGAATTCAGAAGTAGTGGTTAATTCAAGTGTTGAGAGTTAAGTGTTGAATGGATGCTCAGACCCACACAGAAGATGTTCTCATTCTTTCTAAGTCCCAATAAAATCTGTATATGAGAATGTATAAAGAGTGTAAGGTCTGAAAGATAAGAGAAACTTGCAGAAATGTTTCCTTGGCAAGCTACAACCATGACAACCCATTACCTCAAAGCTCTGAAGACTTCACTGGATCTAAAGAAAAATTGAGCCCTTTACTGGTCAGATATAGCTAGAGGAAGCACTCTAGGGCCCCAACTACTCAACCACTCATTTTCCAGTTATTTTACATTGATAGAGTGGCAGAGGGGAAGATGTCTCAGTTTTACTTCCATTAATAACTCCTACCAGACATCAAAACATTGCTCCAATGCAGTGGTCACCCCATATAGTTATGGTTAAAATAAATGGCTCACAATATGATGCCAACAGTAATGTCAGGGAAAGAGCAGGGATGAGTGGCCCATCAGAGAAAGTGGAGAGAGAGAGAGAGAGAGAGAGAGAGAGAGAGAGAGAGAGAGAGAGAGAGAGAGAGAGAGAGATGAAGAACTCAATAGATGCACATATAGAAATAGGACAGATAAATGAAAAAATTAAGGAGCTTAAGATCTCTAATAAATGTGACTCAGCAATACAAATTTTACTGAAATGTTAAGTTGCTGAAATATTCACAAGTGACAGGTGATGGCATTTCTTGTATCCTCTGGAATTGGAACATTTAGTTGCCAGTTGTTGATGGTATTTGGCGATATCTAGGAGATGTTTCCTAGTTGGAGGAATTATGTCACCTTGGGCAGGCTTTGACATTTTCACAGCCCTCAGGCATTTCCAATGTACTCATTCTTTAAAAGAAAACTTTAATTAATTAATTAATATTTCTTTTTCTTTTTTTACACTCCTGCCTTCCAGTGTGCTCTACCTCACCATTGTGATTTAAGATTTGAGTTTTCAATTTAGTGCTCCAGCAGCAATGTGCCTGCTACTATGCTTCCCCTCTGGGATGGTGATGGACTGTAATCCATCTGCACTGTGAGCCCAAACAAAACCTATCTTCTACAAGTTGCATCAGTCATGGTGTTTTATCTCAGAAATAGAAAAGTAGCTGTTAGGAGTATTGTTTGGTTGTTGTTGTTTGTTTTGGTTTAATTTAAAGGAATTTGAAAGACTTTGAAACATTGAAACGGAAAATTATCAAATGACAAAAGCAGTCTTAACAGACAATTGTATTATATGCCTCGACAAGAGGGCTATGAACAACCAATGTTTTGCAGCATCCCATCAAGACATTTTAGGGGAAAAATACTACTACTAGACAGTGCTCATGACCTTTATGCACATAGATAAAGCAATCACAACACTGCCATTCTCCTCATACTTTTCCTGAAGCTAATTTTAAAAGCAAGGGATTGATTTTCTTGATAGAGGAGGTTTTAAGGGAGCCTAAATTGACTATTCTGTGTTATCATTAGTAATAATTCCTGTATGGTTCTCCAATGAACAAGATACTCTTAGGCATAGAAATACAAAATATACTGTTTGGAGAGAAAAGGGGGATATTGGTGAGCTTAATTGTTACAGCTAAGGCTTGTGGTAGAAGAAAACTGCTATTATGAACATTATTGGCATCACATAGAGAACAAGTCTACATTGAAATAAAGAGAAGATTCCTTCAGGGAAAGGTCTCACCAAGAGATATAGAACATAAAGCATTTTCTGTTTATCAATCTTAAGTGACTAATAAAATGTTTCAAGAGTTCTAGGCTTTTTCCCCAGGTCAGTAGCCAAAGACGGCACCACAAACCACGTATTCCTGCTTCAGAGCCAAGAAAGTATAGGTGTCTTGGAATCTTCCTCTTTGGTACTGAGACCAACTGAAATCAGGCAATATGTGGCAGGGGACTTTCTGTGAATTCCTCAAGGGGAGAAGAGGTCCTAAGAAATCAATAATGGAGAGGTATATGGGAAATCTAGATTGTCCTGGAGACCACAATATCTGGGTGATATTAGAGCCATGGCATACCTGCCAAGAACATCTGTACACAGGATATAGAACCAACCCAAAAGAGAGACATAAGCCATAGGCAGCAAAGCTGAAATACCAGAGCATTCTAGCCCCCTAGAATCTATTTTCTTTGTTGACTTTAGATCCTACTTTAGATCCAGCATGTTATCACTCTATCCAATTACTTCCTTCTAGAGTGGTGATACATATTCTGTGCAACTGTATGATTGCAGCAAATAATCAAATTTTTATATATATTTCTTATTTCTGTGTACAAATGTCCTTGGCAAGTATGGCAGGGTTCTAATATCATCCAGATATTGTGGTCTCCAGTACAACCTAGATTTCCCATAGACCTCTCCATTAATGATTTCTTAGGACCTCTTTTCCCCTTGAGGAATTCACAGAAACTCCCCTGCCACATATTGCCTGATTTCAGTTGGTCTCTAATACCACAAAGGAAGATTAAAATATGTAAAACATGTTTTACATATATAAAACATGTAAACATAAATATGATAATATAATTTATAAATATACATAACTACAAATCATTTTTGATAAATCTATACCTTTGTGTGATTCTATATAGTGATAATATCAGAGAGAGCAACATCCCACCTTCATTTTCATTAAATAAAACATGTTTTATTTACCTATGGCCCATGCCTTTGATTGCAGCTTCTGGCTGTGCAAAACTACCCTTCCTTGGCTTCAGGGCTTAGAACTCAATTTATGTATGCTTAGTAGGATTTGATTATAGCACAGAATTCTGGGTAAAGAGTGACTGTCTTGCAAGAAATATCTCTCAATGCCATAGCTGAAGCTTCTGGAAAATTAGTATGTCTTAAACACAGAGGTCCAAGTATGTGAACAGTACGCTATAGAGGAAAAAATAGCTACTTAGGTGAGTGATTAACAGGATGAGCTCCACCAAGGCAACACAAGTGAAGTTTCACAAAAGTCTTATTTAATCCTTTCTCCTGTGTTGCTTGCTTGACCAGTGACTTAAGAAAAGATAGGCAGAAGAGCTGATGAGAGTAAAGACATCTGTGGTCCACAAACTGCTCCTCTCTTAAGTTCTTCCAGAGTGACAAACGTCTAAGACTCGAGGACACAGTTCTCCCAATGTCAGGGAAATCATTTTACTGGAAAGGGATATGGAGAGACAAGCAGAGTAGAGAGATGATCACAGTAGGTGACACATTACTGCTAGCATATTGGACCCTCAAGAGGGATGAGCATCCTGTCCTGGAAACAAGGGTTCGTGGCTTACAGGATGCTTCGGCAGTGCTGCTTCTGCTGGTCGCAGCACAGCGGGTTCTGGCAGAGCCATCCAAATGTAAACAGTTCTGTGTCTCCCAAAACTTCTTGTGTATTTCTTTCCTGTAGCTGAATATTTCCTCAGGATGAACATTTGCAGTGGTTGGCAACCCTTCATACCTCCACCAGTATGTTCCAACTGTGAGTAATGGCTGTAAAGGCGCTGGAGAGGGGAAACGACATCATCCTTCCAACAAAAGCTGCTGATAACAAAAAGGGCTGTTCATGTCCAGAAATACAAATTTCCTTGGGGGCATGGAGAAGTTGGTTGAGGTATTTCTCACTTTAAAATGATCACTGTAATACAGGTGACGCATAGCTCTGTAACTTCTCCATGCTTCTAGCACAGAAGCTGCCTTGGACTTGGATAATGTCTGTATTATCAAACACTAAATAAACCATGCATGCCTTCCTGTTGTCTACTATGGACCTGATGATAATTGACTCTACTTTTGATCCTGTATCACTATGCACTATACCTGCTGAACGCCTTTTTATCCATCAGATAATTAGTACCTCAGATAATTCAAACAAGTTACTTTTCCTGGGAAATTTTTGAATGGACCTTCACTCTTTTGCCCTGGGGATAGCTGAAACCCCACATATTTGCCATGTTTTAGTGACTCAGAAATTAGTATTCTGGAACTGTCATGAAGTAGTCACTTTGTCTCATTATATTGATATTATGATAACCTCTGATATGTTTAGAGACTTGAATGCCTTGGCTGTGAATTGGAGAACTCTGAAGTCATGGAGATGGACATGAACTGCACTGCAAGGGACTAGTTTTTCATTGTCAAGGAGGTTTTTAAAGTAGTCCCCTAGTAAAACTCATAGGAAATCCCTTGGGACCAATGAATATGTGGGGTTGATGAAACATATGCATTTCCCAAAGAGATTGATCCCATAGAGCCATGTCCCAGCAAGGAAGGGACCTTTATGACTCTACAACTGGTTTACTGATAGCTCCAACATTAAGCCCAGGGTACATTGACGAAGCAGCAGTCATTTGTACATTGATAAATATCCACTTATATTATTTGTACAGAAGCAGCACCCAAATCAGTTATTGGCTGACTATTGTCTAGATGATGAATAGTTAAAAACAAGTGCTCCATTTTCACTGCATATACTAATAATTCTGCTATGCACTAAGGGTTCATTTTATGGATACCTACATGCCATTTGCAAGAACGGAGGTCAGCTATCATCCTCTGTGGTGCCATCCCATGTGAGAAAACCTGTTTTACTTAAGAAAACAGTGCCTGTGGCCTGATAACCCGTAGGCCAGCAGGGCTCTTTACATCTTCTTCAGCCTCTTATGTCCCTGAAACCATCCTTCTAGGTTTTCAGCACTGGCCCTCATATAATTACAACTGCAAGCATTCCAATCCGGGTGTTACTTCATATGAGTGTGCACTTCATGTACTTCATATGTATGCTGATTATATACTATTTTATTTCATTATATATTCAATAATAGTATTATGCTTGATAGCCATAAACATGATTCATCAACCAAAGTATATTTTACACTAAATAATGAAACATTTAAAACTTTAATAATTTGAGCACCAAATGGGAAGGGTTTTTTTTTTTTTCCAGCAAACTAGACCATAGATAAAAAAGGCTATTATCACAGATTACAATATAAATAATCTAATGTGTGCTTTACATTGAAATAAATTAATAATACTTTTCACATGCAAAACTATTGTTTTCATGTGGTTTATGTGATACTTACATTTTTAATACATTTTCAGAAAAATGATAATGTAGTATAAAACTAATATCAGTAATCTATTGCTGTTTGATTCTTTTTGTCTTTCTGTCTCTGCCTGTCTGTTTTCTTCTCTCCCTCTTTCTTTGAGTGAATTTTCAGGCAAACTTTTAGCCTTATTGAATTTGTGCCAATGTATCTCCATTTAAGAAAAATGTCATTGAGGGGTATGATTTCTGCCAAAAAGTTTTCCCTATGACTGTTTAAGTAGGGTCAGAGATAATTATTGAGGTTGTAATTCAAAGACCAAAAATAGCCTGCTCTCCCTCAGTTTTGATACCGAACTATTCATTAATTTGTCAAATGAACTGGAGGCAAAGATTGCAGGTCTTCAGACCACCACCGCCATTGCACATGCACAATTTATCTATGGAATCTCCATCCACATTGATTGAGAAGCATCTTTATTGCAGTTCAGTATCCAAAACCTTCATCTACTCACTTTCGAAGATGATAGTTTTAGTTTATGTGAGATGACGTAGAAACTTCTACCAGACAGAAGTGACAAAAGATATATATATATAGTGTATGGAAGTATTACATATTTATATATAAGCAAAAGTTTGTTTAAATATATTTGTTTCTACTTAAAGTATTATGAGAAAAATATATTATTACATATTAACTAAATATTAATATATGAAAATAAAGGTTTAATAAAAACAGATTTCAATTCCCTGTTTTTAAAATTAATTATTTTTTTTACTTACTTCCCAAATATTGCCCTTCTGGGTTGCTCTCTCAGAGTTCTTCCTGTCATATCCCTCCCCTTTACCTATGAGATGTTACCCATCACCACCAAATATCCCCTTCTCTGGAGCATCAAGACTGTACAAGATTAGGCATATCCTCTCCCACTGGGAGCAGACAAGACAGTTCTCTGAGGCATATGAACCTGGGGCCTCACAGCAGCCTGTGTATGCTCCTTTGTTGTTGGCTGAGTGTCAAGAAATTCCCTGGAGTCTTGATTGACATTCTTGGTCTTTCTATGGGGATGTCATCCCCTTTAGTTCCTTCAATCCTTCCACTAACTCTTCCATAGGTGTCTCTAACCTCAGCCCATTGTTTGGTTGTAACCATTTGCATCTGTCAGCTGCTGGAAGAGCCTATCAGAGAACAGCCATGCCAAGCTCCTTTCTGACAGCACAGGTCAGCATCAGTCATATTATCAGGATTTGGGACCTGCCCATAGCTTGAATCCCAAGTTAAGCCAGTCATTGCTCAGGCTTTTAGGAACAATTTTAGGGTCAAATTTCTTGAAGGTGGGTTGTTGTCCCCATCCCTCCACTGGGGACGCTGTCTAACTAAATTTACTGGTAGTTTTTTTTTTTTTTTAAAGGCACTTTTTATTAGATATTTTCTTCATTTACATTTCAAATGCTATCCCCAAAGCACCCTATACCCTCTCCCCACCCTGCTCCCCAACCCACCCACTCCCGCTTCCTGGCCCTGGCATTCCCCTGTACTGGGGCATATGATCTTCTCAAGACCAAGGGCCTCTCCTCCAATTGATGGCCTACTAGGCCATCCTCTGCTACATATGCAACTAGAGACACAGCTCTGGGGAGGGGGGGGGTACTGGTTAGTTTATATTGTTTTTCCTCCTATAGCGTTGCAGACCCCTTTAGCTATTTGGGAACTTTCTCTAGCTCCTTCATTAGGGGCCCTGTGTTCCATCCAATAGATGACTGTGAGCATCCACTTCTGTATTTGCCAGGCATAGGCATAGCCTCACAAGAGAGAACTATGTCAGGATCCTGTCAGCAAAGTATTTTTGGCATATGCAATAGGGTCTGGGTTTGATGGTTGTATATGGGATGGATCTACGGGTGGGGCAATCTCTGGATGGTCTTTCGTTTTGTTTTTAGAAACAGAATTCCAGATTATTTATATTGCTCTCATGTACTTATTTTTTGAAAGAAAATTTTAATTAAATAATTTTTGGAGGCAACGGTTCATATATTTTTACCTGCGGGATTATAAATATTCTTTTGTGATTGTCCTCTATACATGCACAGCAACATGTAAATCTTAACATGCGATCTGAAGATTTGAATGTGTTTGCTCATGCTTCCCAAATAGAATCTTTACTCACTCACTGACCCATCTCCACAACATCTTTGTTTTTGTTTTACTTTTTGTATGTGTATTTGTTGTAGGTTTGTTCTAATGCTGCTTGTATTATATTAATTTGGGTGCCCCAAATGGCATGAGAATCTGCATGCCTTCACATAAGACACAGAGGGAACCCTGCCCCCATTTGACGTTGACTGGTAAATAAAGTTGGTAAAACAGCCAATAGCTGGCCAAGGCAGACATAGGTGGGACATTCAGGATTCCTCTGCTTGGAATGAAGAGAAGGAAATGAAGAAGAGATCTGCCTGCCATGCCGGGAGAAGTTGGAGGACAGGAGAAACCACACCTGAGAAGGTAAGGAACAGAGAGAATACCTGCCATGTAGGAGCCAGGGAAGAGTGGCCCCAAGGTGGTCCTGTGACTGGGTCTAGGGCACCAAAGCTGGAGTTTAGATTTTAGTAAGTAGTAACTTGGGAATATTGGATGGAGGTAGATCAGCCACATGATAGTTAGAAAGTAGCTCAGCCAGTGAGCTGTGTTCAGCCTATCAAAGGGTAAAGGCTCTCTATGTGTGTGTTTTATTCAGAAACCCACAACCCTAAGGTGGGTAGCAAGGAGTCATGCCACAGCTGGGATCAATCTGAATAATTTAGTTGGGTACTACTACAAGTATCAACAGCTGTCAAGGAAAATACAAGTGAATCTACCAGTTATATAACTTGGAAATTATTGTAAATCCTATATCAATACTATATATTTCCCCAAAACACAATATATGAAATATATATATATTTAGCATAGTTCACAGTAGTAAATGCTGAACCATGCCTTCAGAACAAAGAGAACATATTTTTAACCTACTAGATCAAAATTGTAGATACGTGTTATGAAAGAGCTTAAAAATATAGGAAGGAGTGGGTGGGTGGTGGCAGAGCACAGGGGGAGGGGTTAGGGGGCTTGTGAAGGGGAAACTGGGAAGGACCATAATGTTTGAAATGTAAATAAATAAAATAACCAATAAAATTTTTGTAGTTTAAACTCTGTCATGAATTTTTTATTAGTGTGTGTGTGTGTGTGTGTGTGTGTGTGTGTGTGTGTTGGATAAGTACATACAAATATACTTCATAAAAATGTATATAACATACTATTTAAAACTTGAAAGCTTCTGAATGGTTCATATAAATACCATTGAGATGTACAGACTTTGTGTCTGGTTGATTTTAGTCTATGACTCTTTTAGATTCAATACAGTAAAGTCTATGAAACATATGATAAATGAAAAATCCTTATGCTTAACACTTTTTTCCATAAAAACATGAGCAAAATTATATCATTTTTGAAAATCACAGTCAGAAAAGTAGAACCTTCCATGTTGTAAAGATAGAAACAAGGAGTTTATAAGAAAAGAATATTTTGATTCATTAATGGCTCTGAAGAACACTTACACATTTTCATGTAATAATTTAGGTTTTTATGGAACACACAAAGAAGCCAGTGATTCTGCATTAGAGATTTTCATGTTCACCAAAGTAGCTGTCAAAATGTGTTTGTTTTTTTTTTTTCCTTTTCTGGAAGGTAAACAGCCTAGTCTGATTTAAGAGTCTGAGAGAAAGGGACATGTGTGTGTAAAATGGCTTATGAATTGGTCTTACCCTTTAAAACTCAGCCAACTGTTTTGTGATGTTCATCCCAAAGCCACTGAATTGTTTTCTTCTGTATCAAATGTAATAGAAGTTGGCATAGCCAGGAACAAAAACAATGCTCCTGATGATTGAAACTGCCAGAAAATAAAAGTTGCAATCTGATTCTTCTCGTTGGTTTCCTGGGCAGAAACTGGTACAAAGTTCTGGCCTCCCAGATCTTAATTTCTTTGAGGAATTGATTATTAAAACAGAAGAATGAAAACGTATACATGTGCATAGCCCATAGGCAAGTGGTGAAGAATATAATGTATGAGAGAGACAAAAATTTAGATTAATCAACATCACATATCTTATAAAGCATGATATTCAACTCTGCATTTTGATGTCCACATATACAGTTCAAACATAAACAAGGTGCTAGTATATTAATTTTATTCAGTTTTCTACTATAATGACAGTAAGTATCTCATTATCAGCATGTTGTTTAATTTTAAATATATATTGAAAATATCTTTATTTAAATTTTAGGATTTTTTTTTGATAAAACAACTGAGTGACCTAACACTCAGACACAGAAAGATGCCAAATGTTTTCTCTTATTTGTGGATGCTAGATCTAGGTCTTCAGATGCTTGTATTTGCAGTAATCACTAAAATGTTAAAAAGGGCCATAAAGGAAAGGAATAGTGAGGGAGACAAGAAAATCAGATAAGAGGATATTAGGACACAGTTGCTATCAAGGGGAAATGAGAAAAATGGTTGTGGGAGATTATCCTGAGATACAGGAAGAAATGCAACACAGCAGGAACCTGATACTTCTAGTTTCCTAATCCAGCATAATTTCTTGTTGTGTTCTAGATGCTTGTCCTAATAGAGGAACATACGTCTATGTGAAAAATACAACCCTCACACATCAGAGTTGCTCATTTTCCAGTACAGAGAGATAGTTACAGACAGAAAAATCTAGTCAAAGCAAATGATCAACTGACAAGAGAGGAGCCCACATGCAAAATATAAATTTATAATACAACAACTACACTTAAAATCATAGACTATTCGGAAACAAAGAGAGACAATTTATAAAGGGTAAGGAGCCTAAGACAGATGCTGGAAGACCTTCTTTAAGGGAAATAGGGCACTGTGTTCAGTGGGGTAGGGGGATTTGGGAAAGAGTTAGAAGAAGAGTGGAGGTTAAATTAACCAAGATACATTGTAAGAAATTATTTAATAGCTCATACAGAGAACTATAAGAGTGTTTCCCTATAATTTCATTTTGCTTAAATGAAGTAAGCCCATTTACTTTTCAACTCATGAACATAGGAAATTGTATGAGAGTGTAGATTTTTAATTTCACCATTAAAACAGCTTTAGAATGATTCACTATGTCCTTAATTTCTTTCCCATATACATGCAGCTTTATTGCAGTATACATAGCTCTAGCATGCTTCCTAAGAACAGTAACAATATAGAGTTAGCAATTTCAACACAGCTACAAAATCTATAGTGATTAATTAGTGGCTAGAGATTGAGTTCAATCTCAAGGAATTAATGATTTTAAAAATCATCTTTAATGGTTGAAATCTTGATGTGGGAATAACTGCCCAATTCCAGACCTCTGGGCTTAGAAACCTCTGGACAAAAATACTTTTCATCTATTAATTCATTTCCATCTTTTCTAGTAAAAAGTCATCCTGCTTAGGATTTTCAGAAGTTTAATGAATATATCTAAGAACTTATCACCTGAAATTTTATTGCAAAAATTATCAAATTAATATTAGCTCAGAATGAAGTGCTGGTTGTTTTGGAGACTTTATTAGTAGATGTCATCTACAGTCAGTATTCTTATAGAATTGAATTGTTAAGATTGCAAAACCTTTATTACCTTTGAGAAATTAAGTGCAGAATGGGTAGAAAATATGGAGTACTAATTTCCTGTTAGAGAAGTCACTGCAGGGTAATATAATCTAAACTAAGAGTTTGAATAGTTTTGTTTTGGTTACAAGACTCCCAAAGACCAGTACAATATGTATATGATCATTTCTATATAGGAAATATTATAATACTTGTATACTAAGTGTTATTTGAATATTCTGAATTTTTATGATTGGTTATTTGCAAAACTATTTTCCTTTTATAAACCATCAACTTTAATCCATAGGGAAGGGGAGATTAAAAAAAAATGAACAGTGAATGCCCTTATCTCTACACTATAAATACTCAGTTTGCATTAGTTGTAATTGTGTGAAGTCCTAAAAATTTATTCAGTTTTTCCATCTATCTATCAATATAAATAAAACAGTGCTCATAAGTTTGTATATGGAGTAGTATATAACCCAAATATATATAACCCAAATATAAAAATACATATAAATATTGATAAACATTAAAATAGAAATAGCAAAAATATTTAAGAGACAAAGTGAAACTCAAATATGTCAACTAAGAGACTGGAATGGTTTTTTTCCTATTTCCACCTTGACTGGACTTGGAATGAACCTGGAGACACATCTTCACATGTATTAATGAAGGCATGTGTACACAATTGTAACTCTAAGTGGAGAAGATTCTCTTGGAATGTGGGCAGTATGATCTGTGCTCTCAAATTCTATTAAAGGGTAGAAAGAGGAGTCCACATTCACCATTCTAAAAACTGCATTCACCATTCCCTAGGTGTCTTGGCAATATATACATTGTCACTTGTTCATTTGATATTTTATTTACATTTCTAATGTTTTCCCCTTTCCAGGACTCCCCTTCAGAAACCCCTATCCCATCCTCCCTCCCCCTTCCTCTACAAGGGTGCTTCCCCACCCAAACATTCACTCCCATCTTCTGCCCTGACATTCCCCTACTCTGGGGAGTAGAACACCCTCAGACCCAAGGGCATCTCCTCTCACTGATGTCCAACAAGGCCATCCTCTGCAACATATGCAGCCGGAGCCACGGGTCCCTTCATGTGTGCTCTGGTTGGTGGTACAGTCTCCAGGAGCTTGGAATGGTCTAACCTATTGACAATGTTGCTCCTTCCATGGGGCTGCAAACACCCTTAGCTCCTCTCCAACTCCTCCATTGAGGATCGACTGCGAACTTCTGCCTCTGCAGAGCCTCTCAAGAGACAGCCATATCAGGCTTCCAAGCATGCACTTCCTGGAATCCACAGTAGTATCCTGGTTTGGTGGATGTATATGGGATGGATCCCCAGGTGGAAAAGTCTCTGGATGGCCTTTTCTTCAGTCTCTACTCCACACTTCCTCCTGTGAATATTTTGTTCACCCTTCTAAGTAGCCCTGAAGCATTCCCATTTTGGTCTGTCTTTTTCATAGGCTTCATATGGTCAGTGAATTGAGTTTTGGGTGTTCCTAAACTTTTGGGCTGATATCCACTTACCAGTGAGTACATACCATGTGTCTTCTTTTGTGCCTGAGTTACCTCACTTAGGATGATATTTTCAAGTTCCATTCATTTGCCTGAGAATTTCATGAAGTCATTGTTTTTAATAGCTGATTAGTATTCTATTATGTAAATGGTCCACATTTTCTATATCCATTCCTCTGCTGAGGGACAACTGGGTTGTTTTCAGCTTTTGGCTATTATAAATAAGGCTGCTATGAACATAGTGGGGTACATTGTCACCTTTAAACCCTTCTGTCATGACTTCCTATTTGTGAGAGACAGTTTCTCCACCAAATATCAACCTTAATAAACTATTCTTCTCCCATGCTATTTTTTTTTGGGGGGTGGGGGAATTAGGTACTGATTCAGAGTAGCAGGAATAGTAAACAATACAGAAAACTGGTGCTAATTAGTGACATGTTTCCTGTAGGAGTCTTGACTCTGCTGTTCTTATCCATCTGAACCTATGATAATTGATGAAGAATTTCAAGATGTGGGAAGAAATTTGGAAGACCAGATAGCTGATGGAAACTGAGAAGTATAAAAGAAGTATAAAATTGTCTTGGTAATAGAGAAACACTGCTCTGGGAAGTAAGATAGAGGTAACTGTGGATTAATTCTCTCTGTTTCTTAGAAATTTGGATAACACTTTTTTTTTTTTTTTTTTTTTTTTAGGTTTTTGGTTTTTCAAGACAGGGTTTTTCTGTATAGCCCTGACTGTCCTGGAACTCACTCTATAGACAAGGCTGGCCTCAAACTCAGAAATCTGCCTGCCTCTGCTTCCCAAGTGCTGGGATTAAAGGTGTGTGCCACCATGCCAGACTGGGAGAAGTTTTCAGGACAGCATGAAACACATGGTTGGTGCTCAGAGTATTCTTAGTGAGTTCCATAATGAACCATCAAGATAATATGAATATAAAAATGGGCATTTGGGTGAAAAAGTGAACAGGTATTGTCAATAAGAAAAAATCTCAGGCTTATAACTGGACTAAGATACTTGAAAGACATGAATTTTGTCCATGGTTTTTACCTTTCTGCATTCCGATATTATCTGGGTCAAATGGTTATGTTAATACCATTATCCCCTTTAGAATGGGAATGCCTATTCATTTTACACATTACTTGTGTCAGACATGCATAGTATGTTGTTTCCTTTTACAAGCTTTCAAAGTTGCAGATTATCTGAGGCAATAAAATTTAGCACTTACAGTTTCAAAAACTATTGAACAAAGGTGGATTAGGGGACTTTTTGATATGGATTAAATGCTACTTTCTTTTTGAGAAAAATACATAATTTTAGAGACTAGGAGCAAAGTAATTTGCTCTGACAAAATGTGGTTGGTTAACAAAAAGTTAACAAGCATCATTTGTCACTGCGATCATGAAAATTTATTCTCAGACTAACTGGATTTGGAAACCTTTGGGAGTCAAAATTCTAGGAGGTCTATGAAGGCATTTGCAATGAGCTTGAACTGAAGATGGAAAACCAGTGGTTTATGGCCTAGTCTCTCTGGCTTAATAAAAAGAGAAGAAGAAAAATCCATCTGAGAGTCAGCATTTATCTTCTGCCTGCTGAATTCAGCCACTTCTCACAGTTGCTCACATACCTTCAAACCATCTTGAGCTGTATCCCAAGAGACAGTAAACCAACACAAACTTTCAGTACCTGAGTTATGTGATTTAATTATTCTATTGAAAAATGATGAAGCTAATATACTCATATATAGAAAAGTAGATGGGAACTATATATATCATTATATCTCTATCTTAATATAAATATATGCATGTATACAGACATGTATATAGGTTGTATATGACTGCATATAAACTCCCTGCTTTGGTTTTATACCACTTTCTTCTCTTTAGAAAGTACTGCAAGTTAAGTATTGACAATTTAGGGAAGATGATAGTTCTGATGGCTTTTGAGGACATGAATTCCCTTTAAGCTTAAGGTATTCTCTGAACAGATGGCCACTGACCCTGTGGCTGAATGGTAACTCAAATTTTGCGGAGCCTTGACCACTCATTCTGGTGACAAATGGGATAGATTCTACAAACTGCTTCACACAAATACTTTTGGATTGCTTGTTGTGTACTTGCAAAGCAGAAAGTTCCATTTGTCTTCTAATCCTTAAGGATCAAAATGCATTATTCTTTTTACTTCCCCTCCAATCAGTGCCATTTTTCCTCTTGTGAGTAAATGGGTTTGTGGAGTCTCTTTAGTCATTACAACTACTGGCTTATGAAATTTTCAGTGCAATTTCTACTGTATATAATTTCATTTACCCTTCAACAAAACATCTTAGATTCCTATAAAAAGCAAGTTAAATATTCTTAGATAGATTTGTGGTTATTGTTGCTTAAATATTTATTTAAATATAAATGTAATTCTTGCATTGTTCAATGTAGATAAAATGTTACATACCTTAAAATATTTATATGTAATCAAAAGTATCGAGGTATAATGTGTAAATATGTACTACTAGGCACTCTATTTTCTATGTCCACACTGCCTACAATTTTATAGGGGTACTTATATAACTGTAAGTAAATGATTATTCAGATATATTTGCAATACTTATTAAATATTACTTGTACTATAAGTACTTTGAAATTTACATTGATAATTTTGAAATGGTTATCAACATATCAAAAATAGCCATTTAACTGTTTCTATAAATTTAAAAAAACTATACAAGATCCCACTAATTTTTTTTTTTTTTTTTTTTTTTTTGGTTTTTCGAGACAGGGTTTCTCTGTGTAGCCCTGGCTGACCTGGAACTCACTTTGTAGACCAGGCTGGCCTCGAACTCAGAAATCTGCCTGCCTCTGCCTCCCGAGTGCTGGGATTAAAGGCGTGCACCACCACGCCTGGCCCACTAATTTTTTCATTGCTAAGTGAGTAAATACTGACATATAATCACAGCTAAATAATGAATCATATTTAAGGGGTTATATTTAGATAGAAATGTTTTTTCTGCTGTCGAACTGATTATAATGTGTCCCGATCAGCCCAGACATAAAGAGTTACAGCTGCATGCTCCTGACTCTAGAGACCAGGGTAAATCTTCTCACTCCAATAGACAATGTACTCTTTTTAAATACACATTAATTAATTTATTTAAGTTACATCAGATTACAGTTTCCTCTTGTTCCTCTCCTATAAGTCCTTTTCAACCAACTCTCCTTAGGTTTATTCCATCCACTCCTCCTCTCTTTCTCTTCAGAAAAGGGGATTATTTCTCTGGATATCAACCAGCCTTGGCACATCAACTTGCAGTAAGACTAGGCACATCTTCTCATATCCATAAACCAAGATAATGACCTTCTTCCTACTGTTGCTTTCATCAAGTATCTTTTCATAACAGCAAGAAAATTTACTAATATTCCCTTAGACAATTCTCTATCAGTATTCTTTGCACAGCTACTTTTCAGGTAATATGCTTTGACCCATCATTAACAGGATTTTTACATTAACGAGCATGACAAGACACCTGTGTTCCAAAATTGTCCTAATGCCATTGCTCTGAGATCAAGGATAAGCTAGCTTGCAGAAAGATGAGACAGGAAAAAATCAAGGTTTAATAATCGCCATCTTTGCTTGGCTATGGGAAATCATATTGAGGGTCTTTATTTAAATATTAGAATGGAGAAATAACAAGAAAACTGGCAATTCACATGTAAACAGAGGGAACCTGGAAATATAAACTGCAGAAATCATGAAATTTGCCTAGTCTACAGGTCTTGAGAGTCACCTGTTAGTTTTTTATTTGGTTAGAATCCATGGGAACTCTATCCT
Source organism: Mus pahari (assembly GCF_900095145.1). NCBI lineage: Eukaryota > Metazoa > Chordata > Mammalia > Rodentia > Muridae > Mus > Mus pahari. The sequence goes on from NC_034601.1 coordinate 74,496,653, forward strand.
CACAACTACAATCATATTATTCCTGACACCTAACATTATATTCTGTTTTTAGTGAGGATATAAAAAGTTTGCCTGCCTGCAATAAACTTGGCTCAGTCTGAATATATCTGTGACCCCTCTGACCTGTGTCTGATAGATACCATTCCCTCTGACCATAATCAGATAACCGTGCTCCATAAGTAAGTTCTGGCACTTACAAAAAAACAATGTTTTGTACCAATATGGACCATCTGTTAATTACTTCCGAAGGGAGAAAGACTTCTACCAACAGGAACAATCATGACTTTATTGAACTCAAAGTAAAGATTCCTCTCCTTGAGCATTTAACCTATGCAGAGGTTAAAGTCAATGAGTGACAGGTAACTGATGGAAGAAAAAATGAATGACAATTCTACTCTAATGAAGAAGAGGCTGTCTAGATTATAGACCATCCTGCTAAGACCTGTTGGAAATTACAATGTAATTCAGGCAGGGCAACTAGGTTTCAGGCACCCTACAGACGTCAGGGGGACACCTCAGCTTCAGTTTTTGGTCTTACCTACATACCAAGTAAAAAGTGAACAAGAAAGAAGAACTGAGGACAAATTACTGAAATTTAAGGGGAAAATGTTCTCTTGTGGCTGGACAGGGAGACAGCAGTGTGAGCAGTCATAAGCAATGCTTTGCAGGAAAAACAAGTTAGGAAAATGCATTTCAAGGTGAGAACAACATTTATGCTGAAGAACATTACAAGCAGCAGCCCCATGGGATAGGCCCTTTGGGTTTCATTGATCATTAAGGTGTTTGTTCACTTCATTGTCTTTCCATGGTTCATTTTCCATCATCCCTACTGACCTTAAGCTGTAAACAGAAAACTATCTTTCTTCCTGGACATGTTCCTTGTTTGCTTTGAAGGATTCTATGATGTTGTTAATAACACAAAGGATGTTTGTACTTATGTAAAAGGATGTTTGGTCATTTTAAATAGAGGTTGAAGTGTGTAAAAGTTGGAAGCTATATCAAAAGCTATTTTGAATAACTCCTTTTTACTTGTCACCAATGGTGTCCAAGGGCAAAAGACCACCAAGGACCTGAATTCTGACAAATGGGTGTTGTATGTAAACATATCCCACCAATAGAGAAGTACATATGCAATCCCTCATCAGATACATTTCTTTTGGTATTATATGATGTCTTACATAGAGATACAGAACTGAATCACATATAGAGAATAAGAGATTGTAGACTGCAGTCACAAATAAGACCTGCCTACTACATGCCTTTCTTCCTAATATTACTTAGCATTGTAGAATAAGAAGCAGAAGTAATGTGAAAGACAGAGGTACTGGATATGTATTATGAAAAACATTTGCTATATATGACAGTGCTATGGAACAGATAAACTCACAGGGTATGTGAGCATATACACAAGGTCAATCAATTAGAGCAGTCTAAAATTCCGGCATTGACAGGAGACCGGCTCCTAAAAATTTGCCCTTTGTTAAGAAGATCACATCATATGACAACTGCAGGGGTAGGACAGCAAATTTTCTTGAGGAAGGCAGCCCCTGAATGGCTACCATGCTCTAGGAGATGGTCCTAATGTACATGCATAAGCACGTGCATGCAAACACACACACTCACACACACACACACACACACACACAAACACACAAATGCTATTTTCAAACAATAATAAATCTCGAGACAAAAAATAATTGAATATATCTCTTTAAAAATAGTAATTCTTTCAATATGTAATTTCAAAATATAAATGGAAAAAAATGGCAGAATTATAACAAAAGATGCTCTGAAATTTTTGTTTGAGGTTAGTCAGTTATCAGTACTCACTTCACAGAGATTAGCTGTTTATACAAAATCATAATTTTTATTACATTAATGTGGTTCTTTGGAAAGTATGTTGTATGACCTAATTACGTGCATTAATTTCATTTTTCTATTAATAAATGCCTTTGCTATTAAGTGAAAAATTTTACACTTTTATTCAGTATACTCTGGTTATGATTTTTCTCTCTGTTATTTTAAATCCTCCAGTTGCAGAATGGGGCAACCCATCCTTCTCAAAATTTTAACCGAGAATTTCTCCTGTCTAAAGAAAATACAGGGCCAAAAGTGGAGCAATGACAGAAGGAAAGGATATCTAGACACTGCCCAACCTGGGGATCTATCCCATATGCAGCCAACAAACCCAGACACTATTGTTGATGCCAACAAGTGCTTGCTGACAGGAGCCTGATATAGCTGTCTTCTGAGAGGCTTTGCCAGAGTCTTACCAATACAGATGCAGAAGCTGGCCGCTAACCATCTGACTGAGCACAGGGACACCAGTGGAGGAGTTAGGAGAAGGAATGAAGAAGCTGAAGGTGTTTGCAACCACATAGGAAGAAAATTAATATCAACTAACCAGACCCCCCCAGAGGTCCCAGACACTAAACAACCAGCCACAGAGTACACACCATGGCTCCATCTGCATATGTAGCAGAGGATGGCCTTATCTGACATCAATGGGAGGGGAAGCCCTTGGTCCTGTGAAGGCTTGATGTGCCAGCCAAGGGGAATGCTAGGGCGGTGGGGCAGGAGTGGGTGGGTGGGTAGGCAATACCCTCATAGAATCAGGGGAAAAGGGTGGGATGGGGATCTTTGAAGGGGAAACCAGAAAGGAGGATTGCATTTGAAATGTAAATAAATAAAATAATCAATAATTAAAAAAACACACACACACACTAAAAGTTGCAAAGATATTACCAATTAGCACAGTTGAAGTAAATCTACATTTTAGTAGCATGTGATTCTGTTTGGATACTGAATTGTCACATGGTAAATTTTTAATTTTTTTATTTTTATTTTTTGGCTTTTCGAGACAGGGTTTCTCTGTATAGCCCTGGCTGTCCTGGAACTCACTTTGTAGACCAGGCTGGCCTCGAACTCAGAAATCCTCCAGTCTCTGCCTCCCAAGTGCTGGGATTAAAGGACATGGTAAAATTTTACTGGCATATTTTAAAGCAAACTTGAGGTCCTGGGACACATAGATAGTTCGCGTGAAAAGTGGGTTGGAGACATTAATGACTCTTACTCTTATGAACGTATTATACTGAATGCATTTTAAAGTCGGTGCTGAGTACAGAAGATGCTAGAAAGGACTGGGCAGTCATGGCCTCACAGCCTGCATGTAAACATAATGCAGACATGCAGAGGTCACCACCTTCCAGGAGGTACTTTCCACTCAGCTGTAAAGAGCACGGTCAGCAAATCCTTCCCACCTGTCACCTCAAGATCTGTCCCACCTACAGAAATGCAGTCCCCTCACTGAGGCAACCACCAGCACTGTCCTACCTACAGAAATGCAGTCCTCTCACTGAGTCAACCACCAGCGTTTGGCAGCTGATTCAAGTAGAAATTTGAGGACCTAGACATTTTGACTCATTGCCAATAAATAAATAAATAAATAAATAAATAAATAAATAAATAAATAAATTTGAAGGCAAACAGAATAATTTAGAGTTATCTGTTCACATACAGATCATTCAAAATGAGACATGATAGGCTATCTTATTTAGGATGTAATCTACACAAAATAACTAATTTCACCATGATATCATTTCTTTTTTATTTATGCTGAAATACAGACACATCTTTTGGTAGGCAAGGAAAGGAAGAGTGTTAGCACTCCAGTGTGTGTTGGTAAGACTGTTCCCTTAGAGGAGATGAGAAAAATATCTGTCACCTGCTCCTAAGGTCATAATAATAATAAAATATAATTTCACATCATTTCCAACTGGAATCAAATGAGTACTTTGCTCTTACCTACACAGGATGGGTGAGGGGTTACTGGAAGAATTACGTATGATCCTAAAATTCCTACTAGCAACTATTCACCTAGCATGGATAATGGATTACCAATTCATACAGAGAATGACTCCTCTTCCTCTTGTCTTCAACAGCATGCAAGTCATAGCCATTTCCTGAGACCTCTAGACCCCAATGGAAGTAGGGAAGAACTGCACACATACAGCTTGATTCTCAGGTGAGTGTCCAGTGACTTTCCCTACCCCTTTCTTCTAGGAGAGACTTTCTACAGTTAACAAAACAAGGTCTTACGATCTGATGATCTTGGTAGGGAGACAAAACTGGGCTTATATAGGTGGAGATTATTGGGCTTCAACAATAATTCCGTGGAAGAGTACAGCTCTATTATATAAAGTAATCGCAGTACACTTTCATGACAGGTAGATAATGTGGGCTTTGTACCTTCGTGCTCTGATTACTAACTTAAATGATAATTACACTCTTAACAAACAGGAAATAAATCAAACTTTAAATCTTATTTAGTAGATGCAGTGGATAAGACAAATGTATCGTCTGTCAAAACAGTACCAATAATATATCAAAACAAGTTTAATACATATTAGTTTCTTAAATAAGTGTGACAATTCCTACAACATTAGAAAATGTTAGTAAAATATGATATTTGTGAGTCGTGAAGCATCCGATTCTTTTTTCATTGTAGAACTCTTTTCATAGTAATGTATATGCATCTTCTTTTATAGTATCACCAATATTCCTAAAGTGTTCATACCATTAGTTTTAGTCATCTATTGTTCAGTAAGATTATTTTTAGTGCAGGAGGCAGAAGCTATTTTGGGAAAATTAGATATGTTTCAGTCCATTGATTCTCCCTTCAGAATTAAAGAATATATTACAATCAGAGTGATTTGAAAGTCCAACTAGATGTTACAGAAAGTACCTCTGAGATCTTTCTAAAAAGAAGTTTTCTCAATGAACTAAAGAAATGAAAAATGGAGTGTCTCAAATCATCATACAGCTGAGACTTCCTACTACATTCTGATTCTATCAATAAACAAACATCACAGAAACTGTTGTTTCTTGGTTCTGTCATATTCTGGTTGACACTTTTGTTTTTAAAGCAAAAGAATGTAAAATACAGATGCATAGTTTAAAAAAAAAAAACAGAAAAAAGGAGAGGCTTTAAATTAACTTTACAAATACCTCCAGAGAGTCACTATAAGAGTCTGCAAAGGTAATAATAGAAATGTATAGATGAAAGGTAAGTCTTACAAAAAAAAATAGAGTATAACTTCTTTCCAATAGATGGACCAATAGTGCCATCTATTGCCTCTGATGTAGTCTCTATACATATTTTTAGATGATAACATAATAAAGGTATTATTTTTGTGTCTATATTTTAATATATTTCATATATTCAAAATATCATAAAATTAATGGTCCAAGGTTAAACTTCAGAATACATTGCCTATGCACACAGCATTTATTTATTGAATATTAAATTGAATTTATTCATTTTTTAGAAAACAGCTTCTCTTTATCAGAATTTATATTCTGGTCTACAAAGTTTTATGTCCACTCTACATAGAGTAGAGTGTAGGGCCACACTGTTTGAACAATGCATGAATACTGACCACAAGCTATGCATGTTACATTTAAATGGTATTTAGTTTAGAATTCAGATGAAACAATGCTAATATATGCATTTCACCAAACCACTTTAAGAACTTCAGTGATTGGTATTATGTAAGTGTTGCTTTAAAGGAAGGAAAGTAAAAATAAAATATTTCCAATATTTTTTCTTAAACGTTAGTTCTAGTAATTCTGCAAATTGTAGTGTTGCTTGCTATAGGTTGTATTTTGCACTGCTATTTATTCTAAGAGAGTTAAATGATCATAGTTAATATTACTTCAGATTTTAAATTTCTACTCAATTAAAGTACTAATTCACAATGAAAATGTGGATGTGAATGCATAATGCAGAGATATAGTCTACATGCTAAAAAAAAAAACCTAATGAATGAAAAAATACAATCTAAAACTCTACACATGAAAATACTTTTTTTCCATAAATGTCTATTTGAGATATTTTTTTAAAATTAGAAGAGTTATGTCTAGAAATCAAGCTTTGTGAGATTAAGATTTTTTTTTAAATATATACAAGAAATTGGGAGGGATATTGAATAGCTTAGAGAACTTGAAAAAGGTGTGGAAGAGAAAGGTGATCAGTATATACCTGCTTTATACAAATGTATTAAACCTTCAAACAATACAAAAACTAGTACTTATAAAACTATTTGTTTTATTTATGTATGTATTTTAATTAATTTACTTTTTACACTCCATATTTTATTGCCCCCTTGATCCACCCTCCAACTATTCCATGTCCCTTACCTCCTCCCCACCACCCCTGTCAAAAGAAAATAATTTATTGAAGAAAGAAAACAATCATAGGTTCAGGATGTGCATATGAATGCAGATGGTATGGAAGGAAGCAATTCAACAGATTATGCATCCAGAAGGAACAATTGCAGTTACATCATGTCGAGCTTTCATCATTGCTGGTGAGGAAAGCCAACTTTTAATAATTACTAAATTCTACTTTTTAATTTTAGTAAAGAGTAGAATATATTTTTAATTTTAATATATATATGTATATATATATATATATATATATATATATATATATATATATATATATATATATATATATATATATATATATATATATATATATATATATATATATATACATATATTATCAGCTGTATACTCTGATCAATTCCCTGAAGTTATTTATAGTAATCAATAATTTGCCCTAGCCCCATCCCCGAAAAAAATCATGTAAGTAACATTACACAGTAATTTCAAAAATTACACAATGTTTGTCTATAGTGCTTTTCACTTAACACATTAACTCTAAAATTCCTTTACACTATTGAGTACCCATTCTTGGTCAACTAGAAATATTCTATTGTAACTTGAACACAATTTGGTCTTAGGATCCTCATTTAAGATACATTTAATACACTTACATTTTCAGAGTTCTAGTGTATTCTCGATAGTATTATAATGACGTCATTGTTCTGGGCCTTTTTTGTAACTTGACTGTGACATAAAACCTTACCTCCTGAAAAGAGGATCCTTGTATAAAAAAAGGCCTACATTAGATTCTATCTGAACAGGTCTATGGATCTTTTCCTTGCTTAGCGATTGAGGTGTGAGGGTCCAGCCTACTGGAAGTGGTTACGCCCCTAGACACATAGTGCTGGATGCCACCAAGATCAGATCGTGAGAATCAAGAAGAGCAAACCAGCAAGCAATATTTCTCCATGGTCTCTGCTTTAGTTCCAGAAACCAAGGTATTGCATTGAGTTTGTGGCCTAATTTCCCTCATAATAGAACACAAATTCAGTGAAAATAAATAATTTCCTTCTCAATTTGCTTTTTGTCATAGGGTCTTATCATGGCAATAGAAAGCAACTGAGAAAATAGAGTCATTAATATTTTGCATAAAAATAAGGTTTCATTTCACAAAAGGGATATCTATAATGAGTACTGACCTTGTGTGGTTAGTATGCATTCAGTTTGTAGACAATAAAGTTTTTTTTTTTTTGTTGTTGTTGTTGTTTTTGTTTGTGATGACTTTAAGGTGGAATCAGAGGAAAGATAGATTCTAATTATAATACAGTCTATCACTCTGTGTCCCCTTATTGGTGAACTGAAATCATTAATACTGAGAGCTATTAAGAATAAGTATTTATTGATTCCTGACATTTTAGTGTTATGATATTGCATTTCCTCTTCTCTTTTGATTTACTATTTATTATTATTATTATTATTATTATTATTATTATTATTATTATTATTATTAATTATCCATCCCTTGTGTTTTCCTGAGTATTGCTAATGTATTAAAACTGAAGTCTTCCTTTCAGTACCTTCTGGAGAGTATTCAATTTAATACTTAAATTTGTTTTTATTGTGTGGTATTTTCTTTCTCTGTGTAAGGTCATTAAAGGTTTTCTGTGGTATAGTAGTTTGGTACTATAGTACCTCTGATTCTTAGACTTTCCAGGTTTTATTTCAGCCTAGCTTTTCTTTAGTGGTTCTGTTTCTTCTTTAAATTATATTTGGGAATCTTTTTCATTATTTCATTTAATGAATTGCATTCTCTCAGACTTCACTGAAAGATTTATTTAGGTTCTTGAATATATTTATACTTGTTCTTTTAAAGTCCTTGTTTTTCTTCAGTTATATTACATTTCTCAGAGGATCTAGTAGTATACTGGTGGTGGCATGTGGTCCTGCCTGGTAATGGTTTCTTTTGGTGTGTAAGCTTTTAGAGTTATGATGATTCAGGTGATTCTTTGTCCTTTGTTTGGTGGATTTTCCATCCCTTGATTACTTTTTCTCTCTCTACATGTTAGGAAAGTCTGGTAACTGTGAGTTTCCTGGTAATCAATGCTTCTGTAGGTCTATAAGTGACAGAGATGAATAATGGTTGACCCAGAGAAAACGTTTAGGAAAGCTGTAAAAAACTTCTAAGGGAATAGTGTCTACAGCAAGAGGCAGGGCCCTTGGAGTAGGAGGAGTGTTAAGCAGAGGCATTCCTGCAAGTAAGTGGTAGAAAGACAAGAATTTGGAAAGCAATTATGAAGATGATATAGAGACTCCAAGTCTGTAGGAGGAGTTGGAGTTTCCAGTGCTCAGAGTTGACACCTGGAAGTAAGTCGTTACAAGGGTAAAGATGAGAAATATGAGATCTTAATGGAGGATAGAAGTGATAGTGTAAATTGCTTACTTGAGTCCCAAACTGATGAGATAACTGTGGTTCTCAGATAGAAAGTGGACCTAGGTCAAGGGTATTATCTAAAGAAATAGAGATGTGCGAGAAGAGGCCTAAGATGGTCCAGAGACAAGAGCAAAGCAAGCTCAGCTCCGAGATTCAGTGGAGTCACTAGGTAAGAGATGTACAATAGGAGGGGCATGTAGGTGCAGCCTGCTCTAGGAGAGTGAGAAAGAAGAGAATCAGGATGGAGAACAAGAAAGTGAAACTTGCTTACCTCATTCCCATTTTCCTTGCTTAATATAGCTGATACCTAACATAAAATATTCATGAAGAATACAACTGTTCTATATGTCAACATTAATAGCTCAGTTTCTGTTTAATCTCTTTCAGGATTTTGGCATATAAACACATTATATAAAAGTATTCACAGTTTGTAAATATATTATGAATATTAATGTTGCATCATATTCTTCTTTTAGTCACAACGTTATACACTATATAAAACTCTTAGAGATCAATATGACCCATCTTTAGTCTAGTGCCATAAATTTTAACACAAAAAATGTAATCTTTTACAAACAAACTCAGAAACATATGTAAACGTTTGTCCAGAAAACACTAACAATCAAATAAGGTAGAGGGATAAGGTGGCTGAAAACCTGTATGAGACAAAATTTTGTGTATTTCCTGTATTAGTTCTCATCTTAGTAAGCAGGATATTTGTATCTTCTTATATCATAAAACATTCATTTTACAATATTCAAAATTTATATGAAGAACTCTTTTATTTTATTTCAACACTTAAATTTCTTAACAGTGTTTGTCCTGGTGATTGGTTAAGAAGAAGTGGAAGAAAGTCTGGGCCAGGAAATCTAGGGATGAGTGCTTGCTAGCATGTGCGTTGGTCTTTCCTCAACACAGAGAGACTGGACCAATATTAACTATCGATCTATAGTTTAATTTGAATTCAGAATGTAATCTTAAATGTCTTCACTTAAATTTCAGGACTTAAATTTAAAAATTAAATGTCTCAGTTTGCTTTGCCCACTTGTTGCTGTATTTTCTCCAGGAGCATCTGAATTCTATTTGCAAAGAAGTGATGAGTGGTTCACATGAATTAATAAGGCAGATTACAGTAAAGGCTTTCCATAAGATATACCAAATCAAATATTGTTTCTAAGCAATATCATTACCCTTTCTCTTTTTCTTGCTTCTTTAACTACCATTGCTACCTCCTTCTATATCGATATGTCTCATACTGTATTCATCATAGTAGGTTCTCAGCATCATAATAGATTATTCAAATTTAGATCTGTGCACCAATGCCTACTCTAGCTTAAATATTTTTCTCTAAAACTACTCTTTAATGCACTCATCACTTACTTATGACTATCTTATTATTGTTTCCTGAACTTCATCTAAAAAATGAACTTAATCAGGCTGTCTTCTTTTTCCAATATTAAAACACTTACCCAAAATAGCATGACTTGTATCAGTTGCATTCTAAAGCAATTGCAAGCAGGACTCTTCAGGCAAGGGTTTCCCTTACTCAACTGTTTTCTCCAGCGCTAATGGTTTGTGAATATTAAAAGCTATATTTGTGAGATATTTAAAATGTTCCAATGTCCCTCCAAACTCCATAACATTAGTGAATGTGATTGTGAGAAACTTTATTTAATTTATTTATTTATTTTTTTGAGACAGGGTTTCCCTGTGTAGACCTGGCTGTCCTGGAACTCACTCTGTAGACAAGGCTAGCCTCAAACACAGAAATCTGCCTGTCTCTGCCTCCCGAGTGCTGGGATTAAAGGTGTGTGCCACCACGCCCTGCCAACATAACTAACATAAAAGATAATTCATTGATTTTTATGCACATAGAAATTCTATGTAAGTTCTACTTTTTAATTCAAAATTTTTTGGTTAGTTCTGTCTTTTCATCCCTTTTTACTATGACATAATTATATGTTATGGTTATTAGTCTTTGCACATTATTTTTTAAAGCTTGAGATAACAATAAAAACAAATCATAACAAAAAATTGAAAAATAATCATGACATTTGTTTTTACACTTGCAATTTTGACTTATATTAATGGAATTAAATGAATACATTAATACTCATTAACAAATGTAATATTTATTAATATTCCAATATATCAATATATTTTTATAAATAATTATTTATTGATATATTAATAAATGTAATATGTTGATATTTTAAATGAAAGTAATTGTTTAAATAGAATTATATGACATGTTAAAAACCAAAAACTATAAGACACTTTAATTAAGTGATAAGTAGATAAAAGCCTCTTAATTAATAATTTACAGCATTCACTCTATACTTTTTTTAATCTCTGCCATTTAAAGGCCTGATCTCTTGAGTCATGATATATGGCTACCTTTTACTAAATGTGATCAAAATAAGGCAGTTGCAATTAAAATTACAAACTATGTATAGATTTTTTAAATCAAATAACATATCGATTTTATTATTTAATATAGAGAATTTTACTTGTTTCAACCAAGAATTTTGAATTTTATAAGGAGAGAAAATAAATGTATTATGTGGGAATATTTTGTTATAGCATTGCTTTTGAGTAGGCCAATATTTTTTGGTTCAATGAATCCTATTTTTCTCACATGACTGAGTTCTATTATTAAAAACTGGCTCTAAATAGAAAGATGACCTTTCCTCAAATAAAATCATTTTGGTTAATGAATCATATGTAATTATAATACTCAAAATCATGAAGCTAAAAATTGGGCAACTGATGAAGACTATAATATATTTGTGGAAATGTGACTATGATATATGATAAAAGACAGATTTCAGAAAGATAAATGTGTATTTTGTGGATGGATAAATAGATGGATGATGGATAGATGTCAGATAAATGGATGATTGCTATATAGATAAATAGAGAGATAAATAGATGATGCATAGATTATATATCATACAAAAAAGCTTGAATACATAATATATGTAGAAGAATAACTTTAACATAACACAAAAACTTTAAACACGAATTAAAATTAACATTTAAAAAGATTTCATATTTAAACTGATAATATAGAATTTTATGTTAAGAAATGTATGTAAAGCAAAGGAATGGAATTGAATATTTTGAAATAAACCCAGCTATCCACAGACACCTGTTTTTTGACAAAATTAGGAAAAAGCACATAATTGGGGGAAAAAAGCATCTTTAACAAATAGTGATGGGCTAACAGGATTTCTGCATATAGAAGAATGCAAATAGATCCATATCTATCACCCTGTACAAACCTCAAGTCCAACTGGATCTAAGAATTCAAACTAAAATAGCGCACACTAAGTATAATAAAAGAGAAACTGTAAAATAGCCTTGAATTCATTGTTACAAGATAAAGCTTCCTAAACAGAACAGCGGGCTCTAAAATCAGCAATTGACAAATTGGATCTTATGAAATGAAAACCTTCTATATGGCAAAGGAAACCCCCAATAGGAAATAATGGCAGTGTATAGATTAGGAAAAAATCTTCACCAACCATAAATTCAACAGAGGTCTAGCATCTAAGGTATATAAAGAACACAGAAAGTTAGGTACCAACAAATCAAATAACTCTATTAAATATGGAGTATAAGCTAAACAGAACAATCTCAACAGAGGAATCTTGATTGGTTGAGGTGGACTTAAAGAAATGAATAATGTCCTTAGTTATCAGGGAAATTTGAATGAAAATGACCCTGAAATTCCATCTTACACTAATCAGAATGGCTAAGATCAAAAACTCTGAGCTCATTCTCTAGCTGCATATGGAGCAGAAGATGGCCTAATCGGCCATCATTGGGAAGAGAGGCCCCTTGGTCTTGCAAACTTTATATGACCAAGCACAGGGGAATGCCAGGGCCAAGAAGTGGGAGTGGGTGGGTAGGGGAGCAGGGGCAGGGGGAGGGTATAGGGAACTTTTGGGATAGCATTTGAAATGTAAATAAAGAAAATATCTAATAAAATATTAAAAAACAAAAAAACTCAAGTGACTCCAGGCATGGTGGCACACGCATTTAATCCCAGCACTAGGGAGGCAGAGGCAGGCAGATTTCTGATTTATAGGTCAGTCTGGTCTACAAAGTGAGTTCCAGGACAGCCAGGGCTGATATACAGAGAAACCCTCTCTCGAACTGCCCCCCCAAAACAAACAAACAAACAAACAAACAAAACCTCAAGTGACAGCACATCTGGAAAGGATGGGGAGAAAGAGCAACACTCCCGCATTGCTGGTAGGAGTACAAACTTGTACAACCATTTTGGAAATCAATTTGTTGGTTTCTAAGGAAACTGGGATTCATTCTAACTCAAGACTGAACTATACCACTCCTGCAAATATTCCCAAATATGCCCCACTATACCAAAGATACATTTGCTCAACTCTGTGCATAGCACAATTAATCCTAATAGCCAGAAACATGATAAAACCTAGATGTCCTGCAACTGAATACATATACATATACTATACATATACATATACATGTACATATACATGTACATATACATATGGTAAATTGTGTACAGTACTATTTGAACATATATATATATATATATATATATATATATATATATAATGTCTTATCACTATTTACATAGAAACTTTGCTATACAGTAGTACTGTAGACATTTTTAAAAATCTTTGTAGTTCAGAAAACAAATTATGGGAAGTATCATTTTATGTCAACATGGAACATTTATATAAGAGAGATTAAAAAAAAAGAAAAACAATCTTTTTGCAAGGAAGTACTGCATTTTCCCTGCTAGATTTGAGGTATGTTCATTGGTACATTCTTCCTTTATCATGTAATATCTCCTTTCATCATGTAAAATACAGACAGTGGAGAACATGAACAATATCATGTCAACAGTTTGGGAGATATGTTTGTTTATTTTAAGACTTTGTAGGAATGCCTATTCAGGGGACTAGTATAATAAAAAATCCTAAAGTGTTGGTAGTGTATAATGTGCTTGCTTCTAGTGAGTTACACATGTCAAGAAACAAAGACAAAGCTGAAGTTTCTTCATGCAGTTTTTTTTTCTATATTTTGGTTTTATGTTTTCTTTAGTTCCCTAAACATGTTCTTCCCACAGTCAGATGAACTCAATTTGCTACTAGATAATTGAAAGGATTAACTTTATTCTTAAAATATTTATTTAAAACATATAGTAAACGTATCTCAATATTTACAAAAGAGAAGTTCCACTCAGTGGAAGCAGGCATCTCCACAGCTGTCTCCTTAATGAGAGGATAAATATTAATGCAAATGTAAGTATAGCATTTTCTATCAAAAGTAGAACATAGATGGGTATCAGAAATAATACAAAGCCAGCTGAAACTAAACTAGATTTTACACTTTGTTTTCTTTATAGTCATAAACCAATGTCAATTAAACTACTCAGTATGCTCATAGTGTAGACATTATTTATTTGTTTACTGTGAGTGCAGCAGACTCTAAGCCATGGAGTCACGTGTAGACATCTATAAGATTATATGCACACATGACACATTAGCTTTTCCTTCAGTTATCCTAGCTAACAGAGGGACCCGTATGTTATATGTCTTAATATCTATTCACATTCCTGAATCAGAAGAAGTCTTAATACTAGATGCTGGGCAATGGTTCATAGTGATACCACATTCCTATCTATAGCAGAGGCATTTTTCCTAAAACGTCAAATCTACATTTATTTTGATAGCACTTTTGTATCTGAAGCAACATCAACCACATGTGTTTTTGTTCTCCTCTCTTAAGTATCCAGCCAAACATGTTCCAATTTGAAAATACGACAGGAAACAGTTTTACCATGTCTGAAGAAGTTCACTCTGTCTTGCCAGTAACACTTGTGTTTTTCTTTTTTGCTGGTTTCTTTTTTTTTTTATTAGATATTTTCTTTATTTATATTTCAAACACTATCCTGAAAGTTCCCTATACTCTCCACCCGCCCCTGCTCCCCTACCCACCCACTTCCACTCCATGGCCCTGGCATTCCCCTGTGTGGGGCATATAAAGTTTGCAAGACCAAGGGGCATCTCTTATCAATGATGGCCCAATACGCCATCTTCTGCTACATATGCAGCCAGAGACACGAGCTCTGGGGGTACTGGTTAGTTCATATTGTTGTTCCACCTATAGGGTTGCAGACGCCTTCAGTTCCTTGGGTACTTTGCTGGTTTCATTTAATTCACTATTGGAATATTTACAAAAAAATGGATTTGGAATTGTGTTATTGCTCCTGTTTTTGTGTTTATAATAATCTCTACACATAATTTCCCATTTAATCTTTTAAATAACTGGTGACTTCAAAAAAACATACCCTAAACTTGTTTCAAAATATGCAAGTTCTTCTTTTTCTTCTACTATAACATGGGAGGTTTATCAAGGTAGACATGAAAACTGAATGGGCTTTCGGGTTCATGGTTTTAGCATCTTCTACGCTTCTATGCTTATTATCTCTCCAGGTGGATGAAGAAATCCAATCAGCAAGACAGCATTTCAGTTTTAGCAAGGCAAAAAAAAAAAAAAAAAAAAAAAAAGTGGGGTGGAGTGCATGTTTTGCTGTTAAGAGGCATTCTATGGTACCATCTTTCATTTTGACTCACAGTGACAGTAGCACCATATCTACTAAAATGAACAGAAACTAGAAAATACAGTTTTTTTCTGGGAAAATGTGAAATATTATAATAATTATATTTATGGAAGAAGAAACACCAAGATTACAAATATACTTGTAAATGTGTTAATTATATATAATTTAATAAATCAATAATTGTCAGAATACCTCTAATAATGTAAATGTGATTTATATTCAATATGCTAAATTTTAATCTATATCTTGGTAATAAATCTACCAGAATGATTCTATTTATTATTTTCTGAAACATTTAATGCAGAGTGATCTATAACAAAAACATATGATAAAATCTGAAATGAAATTAGTTGACTCTTTATTCTTTAACTGAATTTTCCTAAGAAATTTTCCATTAACTCTTTGCCTTTAGGTAGACATATTTCATATCCTGCAAAATCTGATGAATCCTATAAAATTCAGAACCTGCTACAGTAAATGACCTGAATTTTGACAATAAAAATACAGGCAAGACTATGTTCAACAGATTGGTTACAAATTATATTTTTATAACATTGGGTGTAATTTTAGACATGCGAGCATTCATAGCAAGAACAATGCATTTGAATATTACAATAAAAATTTCTAATAGTTGAAAATAGCAAAATATATACACTTATAATAATGGACTATTTTACCTGCTTAATAAAATAGAAATAATTTACAAGCTATTAAATCACTCACAACCCAAATTAAATATTCTTATATTTCAAATTAACTTGTAACATGAATTCAACTGATGCTACTATGAAACAGGGCTATGATGGGTTGAATAGGAATGTCTCCCATCGGCTCATGAATTTTAGTGCTTTGTCATTAAGGATTAGCACAATTTTACAGGGCTTAGGAGGTGTGGCCTTGTTGGATTAAGTATAGATTTGTTGGAGGAAATATGCCACTACAGGGTGGAATTTGGGCCATCAAATGTTTAAGCCTGGCCAACAGTCTCTCTCTTCCTGACAATGGCTTATCTGGATGTAGAATTCTCAATTACCATTCAACCACCATGTGGATCTAATTGCTGCTATGCTTCCTGCCATAATGACAAATGACTAAATCTTTGAAATTCTGAACCATTCACAGGTAAATTAATAGTAGTTGCTATAGTCATGCAGTCTCTTCATAGCAATAGAACATTGGCTAATACAAGCCCTTAATATTTTATTAGGAAAGTTATTATGAATATATGTCCCTAAATGAGCACCTCCAAATACTGGAAAGAATCTGCAGTGTTAATTGGAATGAAAATTAAGATGAGAAATGTTCGACTATGTTTGGAATATATAATAATCATCTGACTTTAAATTTAACTGATTTAGGTGAAACTGTGCTATAACAGATCCAAATCTGCAATAATCATCCTTCATTATTTGCTATAATATGTATAACTTTAATTAATAATATCCAATGAACTCTTAAAATTAATATTTCCTCAGTGAATCACTTTTTAAAATATGGCTATTAATAATACCAACAGTTCCTTGAAAAATACTGTTTTCCACATTAATATTTTTAGTTTTTCTTTAAAAATAGTAGTAAGGACTTGAGAGATGGCTCAGTGATCAAGAGCACTGTCTGCTCTTCCAAAGGTCCTGAGTTCAATTCCCAGCAGCCATATGGTGACTCAAAACCATCTGTAAAGTGATCTGTTGCACTCTCCTGGAGTGTCTGGAAACAGCTACAGTGTACTCATATAAATAACATAAATCTTAAAAAATAAATAGTAATAAGCATATAAACTAGAAACATCTTTATGATACCACTGTAAGATAATTTTCTAATAATTATTTAATATTTAAGGATACCTCTTTTAATACTGAGAAAATAATATCAAATATTCACTATATAATCTCTCATAGGATGAACTATAATCAATTAATTATTAATGTGATAGTGACAATATGTTAATACATTACCATAGGATATTGAAAGTTCATGAAAATTATAAGGCATTGTTGTTTTCTTAATACAAGTGAAGATTTGTACTATTTAGCAACAGATCTCAGAGTCTATATTTCCTTACTTATTTGCTTTCTCTGACTCTCAATATTTCATAGAGCTAAATGGAGTCAATATCACATGTTCTCCACATACAAAGACAGTAAGTTAACTGAACACACTTTAAGGTTTCTTTAACCAGAAATAAAAAGAAGTTGGTAAATCAATCATATAATGCCTTAACATTAGAATTTGATAGAATGTATATTGACCTTTTCATTCAGACATATGAAAAGACTAAATGAAATCCCTTGAAATGTATCTTTCCACATGTAATTTAAGTAGTCTACTGCAAATATTTTCCCTTCACTGGATTATATGTCCCCTGATACTATCATAGACATTCCTATGTAAAGTGAATTTCATTCTATTCACAATATTTTTGACTGATGAGTATAAAGGAGTAGATCTTGTTCTCTTGAATATCATCTCATGTCATATTTTCTGATTACAACAATGTACCATAATATATTATCTTATTTTCATTTTCCATAGAACTCAAAGAACAAAGAAGTACTCAAGTCGAATAATTTAATGGACTGAAAACTATATTTCTCTTTAGTTTCTGTTTATGTGGGAGTTCTCTCAACTGAAAGTGTAGCACCTTGACCTATCTTTACATTTGCATGCAGTAAAATATTTCGGTAGTATATTTTTATTTTCTATACTGATACAATAGATCTGACATGGGAAAACTTCTCTTATAAGGTACATACACATCCTAAATGCTTTGGGTTCCACACACATCTTGCCCCAGTTTGTCAGCTCTGTAACTGTAGTTGGTAAGTAAATACAGAAGTCATACAAAAATACTGCACTGTGGACTTTTATTTATTTACTTACTTATTTACTTATTTGTTACTTTATTTTATTACTTCTATTTTTCTACAGTTCAGTCCTGGTACCCATGTCCACAGTTCGTCATCCTATTTCTCCTTGCCCTCTCTCCAAGAGGATGTCCCTGCACCCTGCCAAGACTTCCCCCTCTCTGCGACCTCAAGTCTCTCTGGGGTTAGATGCATCTTCTCCCACCAAGGTCAGACTAAGCAATCCTCTGCTACATATGTGTCAGAATCCTAAGACCAGCATATGCATGCTGCCTGGTTGGTGGTTCAGTTTCTGAGAGGTCTCAGGGATCCTGGTTAGTTGAGACTGCTGTTCTTCCTATGGGATCATCCTCCTCCTCAGCTTCTTCCAACCTTTTCCTAATTCAACCTACTTCAGTCCAATGGCTGGGTATAAGTATCTGCATGTGTCTCATTCAGTTGGTTGTTGGGTCTCTCAGAGGACAGCCATGCTAGGCTCCTGTCTGTAAGTTCACCAAAGCTTCAGTAATGCTGTCAGGCCATGGAGCTTCCCTTTGAAATGCATCCCAAGTTGGACCTGTCACTGGACCTCCTTTCCCTCGATCTCTTCTCCATTTTTGTCCTTGCAGTTCTTTCAGACAGGAACAATTTTGGGTCAAAGTTTTTGACTATGTGATGGCAACCCCATCCCTTCAGTTGATGCCCTATCTACTAGGGTGGGCTCTACAAGTTCCCTCTCCCCATTGCTGGGCATTTCATCTAATGTCCCTCCCACTGAGTCCTAAGAGTCTCTCACCTCTCAAGTCCCTAGTACTTACTCCCCACCTACCACCCCTTGAGGTTTACTATTTCCATTCATTCTGCTAACCATCATTGCTTCTCTCCTGTCTCCAGGCCCCCCACCCCATAACTGATTATGTTCTCCTTTTCTCCTCATCTTCCCTAATCCCGCCCAGGTCCCCCCCTCCCTCTGCACCACCCCTTTTGATTGCTTTCTTCTCCCTCCCAAGTAGAATTGAAGCATCCTCACTTGGGCCCTTCTGCTTATTAAACTTCATGAGTTCTGTGGATTGCATCCTGTGTATTATGTACATTTTTGGTTAATACCACTTATCAGTGAGTTCTTTTGGACCTGAGTTGAGGTCGTGAGAGAAGAACTGGCTTCTCCCACAGGTGGTAATGGCAAGGAAAAGGGATGAAGTCACCCCGCCCCTTTACTCTGCCACCTATGACAGGCTGGAGAGCTGTCCCTGTCCCTTGGTTGCCATAACATTCAGAAGATTTGGAAAATGTTCTGCCACTTGCCAGCTACAGGAATAGTTAGTGCTGGATATCTCACCCTGGTATGAATTAGTGCAGGAAAGCTGATGGACTGACCAACACAGCTTCCACCCAGGCCCAGATCTAGGGCTCTAAGTTGGGTCACCCTAGCATCTACCATTCATGAGCTGCTGTGAGGAGAACATATGAAAGGAAGAGCCAATGCAACAGACCTATAGCTGCAGCCTCTCCATGTCACAGAGCAAGGATATCAGAGAGTAGTCCTAGTAAGTATGCAGGGCCGACTCCTTGCTGGCAGGTTCAGGTGAGAGGAGAGAGGTCCCGGTCCCTCTGGGGTCTCTTGGGGCCTGAGCAGGATGGCAAGTGTCAAAGGGCCAAAAGAAACACACAGGGACTGGGAGACTGTCAAAGCAGGAACTCAACTTTATGGCATCAGTCACTTGCTTATATGAGTTCAGAACATTGGGAGGGGGATTTTGTGTGGGATAAGATGATGTAGGAGGCAGGGAAGGGTGATAGAGGGTATGGAGTGACTGACAGGGCCAATGGCAAATCTCTACATTAGCAGTGGGGGGGGGGGGGGGGCTCACAGGCAGGGCCAAACAAGTCTTGCTGAGTAACCCCCATACGGAAGTGAATGAGACAGGTCTCAAAATTCGAGCCAGGCTTAGGCTTTCTCACAAGGCTGCAGAAACTGGCTCGACATTGTCCTCAAGGTCCAAACCAGGGCCAAAATGGGGCCCAAAAATACACCATTAATTGTGCAAAGACTCCACAAGCCTCAAGCCAGACCAATGAATCATTGCAAGCAGAATAATGTGGGCAAACAGATATGTACTCTGGGGCTTACTGGGACACACCACTGCTTACACAGGGAGATTTGTGTTTTTCTTTTTGAGGGCACGGTTGTCAGGGCACAGTGTGGGTACAAAGGAATGAGAGATGATTGGGAATGTGGTGAAACTCGCAAAACTCATTACAGAGGTAAATAAAAATCTTGTCTCTAAAGAACAAGCTTCTGCACAGATTTTGATTGATGATTGAAGTTTTCTGATCCCTCAAACAGGGATATGTAATATAATATAATATAATATTTATATACTGATATATATATATATGTATATATATATATACATATATATATATATATATATATATATATATATATATTTATGATAGTATATATGTACTTATTTGTACACAGTCCTATATGTGAATGTGAGGAAGTATTTCCTGCCATGCATATAACTGTAAGGGAAAATCTTCAGGGGCGGTGTCTGTGCCTTTCAAAGTACATGAGCTGGGATCTCTTGTTCACTGTTGTCTATGCTAGGCTAAGTTTACTGTAAAATTCTGGACCTGTCATTCCTCCCCATTTTTTTTTCCTTAAGAACGTTGGAATTACTGACATATATTTTTACATGAAGAATTAGTGGGTTCTGTGGATATCAACTAAGGTCCAGACAGTTACAAATATTTACTCTGTGATGCATGCCAGGTTCTGTTTTCTTAAATGTACTTTGATATGTGATTTTCAGAACCTTTAAAAAATGCTAAGTTGGTCACATCTTCCCAAACTGCTCTGGACTTCTAATTATATAATTTCTACTTTCTGTGTTATAACATTAATATTATAGTAGTGAAGCTCACTACCATAAGTCCCAGTAATAAGATTTCCTTTAATCTATTCTTTACGATTCTTATTATTAAATCAAAGATAGGTATATGAGCAAAAGCTATGATGTATGTGAAATCACTATTGACTGGAGACTGGGTTTAAAAAAATAAATGAAGAAAACAGTAATATGTCATCAGAGCAAAAATTTGAAGTCAAATTATAAAAACACACACAGGATTTTATAATTGAACATGTATACTTTCCACAGTATAAGAAATTCTCCAAATTACATTTATTATTCTCATTTGTGCACTTGGAACAGTTATAAATCTTCCATTATAACATCTTACCATAATTTACAAATTTTATTAGACACTTAAAAAAACAAACATAGTAAAAAATTGAAGTCTTCCTTAGTTTCATTGGATAAATAATTAGTTACCATAGGTAATTAAAGCATATTTTAAAAACTGGTATACTTCAACTTACAACCAGTGTATATCAAAGTGTGGGAAGACATTTGTGGAGAAAATTACGTTTTTGTTTTCCACTATTTGTTGGGTAACAGAAAGCCTAGCAGAATAGAAAGGCGACACCAGTGAATTTGACATGCATTCATATACTCACACTCATTTAATGGCATATCTAGATTGCTGGATATTGTAAAGTCAGTAATCAGTGAAACCGTAGTTCCTAAAGGTAAATGCTTTGGGATCTAGATATTTTATAATTTTCTAGTCATTAGGCTCAAGGGAAAGAAGACATGTTATAAACAATGAATACAGAACTGATATTGGAGACTAGAGACCACATATCTATTAACAACAAAACTGATACTATGAATTATAATCAGTGACAGCATATAATCAGTGACTCCTACCTCAATGTGCAGGCTAATGAACAATTATGGAATATTAACATATCATCTTGGTGTCTTCAAAAATGATAATTATTGGTGTAGGTATGAGAATTTTAACAAATTGGGCTGTGGAGTCAGATCATTGGTTTGAATCCTTGATACACAAGCATGAGCACATACAATTAAGTACCCAGTAAGTACCTATGTGAAAAAAAAATGGTGGTATGTATGCAACTGCAGTACCTTTAATATCAGCACCATCATGAGACAAAGACAGTGGAATGTCGGATAGAGGAGAACTCATTGATCAGCCAATGTAGCCAATAAATGTAATCCAACTCATTAAGAAAATGTGACTTGCAAAATAAGAGCAACTAGAGAAAACTCGCTACATGGATGTCTGAAACACACACACACGCACACACACACACACACCACATAAACACAAAAAAGTCAAAAGAAATATGCAGGAGATTATGAAAAAATAGAAGTTTTGTTTTAAAATGTCAAGGAAAACATTAAATTTGAAAACAGGTATATTTATCAATTAGATATATGCTAACACAACCTAGAAAAATTATTCAGATTGAAGTGGTATTTATTTAAAGGAAAAATATGTTCATGACAGAATATATAATTTCATATTTATGACAGAAAAATATTATATTGAGTGTAAAGGAACTTTACTTCCCAGACTCTGTGGAACGTACTAAGCCAACCTAACACCATATCTAATATATAGGGGTCAACCTGAAGAATTTCCACTTTTTAAGAGTAGGAAACTTCAAATTTCAGTATGGGTAAGAAGGACAATTATTCAGAATGTATCACAAATTGAAACAATCACATATTAAAACTAGCAAAAACTTAACACAGTTTTTTTTTAATCTGAGGATGCTAATAAATGCACATATTTCCAAAATTTGAAGAAATTATAGAAAAATACAGATATATACATACACACACATATATATATATATATATATATATATATATATATATATATATATATNATATATATATATATATATATATATATATATATATATATATATATCCTTATCTATGATTTGAATTGTTGGATAAGCTTATATTTCATATCTCTTTGTCAAATTATTTAAGCTAAACACTTAAAAGGAAGTGATGAGATTTATTAGCTGGAATAATTAGTAACTTTTTTAAAATATGGAATTTAGTGTGTTGCTTGCTCTCCAGCCATGGCCATAGACAATACGTCAGCACAAACTATACTTTCTTGGTATCAGACAAATCAGACATGAAGTTGACTATGTAGGGAAGAGACATGTGATCTGAGAAAACTGGGGGAAAGCAGGAATATAACTGAAATTCATAGTGTGAATTTCTCTAAAAATTAACACAAAAGGAGGAAAATCACAAAAAAAAAAATCATTGAATAAAAATGGCTAAAAACAAAGATTTAAATTAAATGGAAAGAATTCTATATTTTCTATAAAAAATAATTTGTGATCATCTAAAATTTTAATCACATATTTTCCTGAATTATGTTATAATGGACCAGGAATTATGTTCAAAACCATCTTTCTTCAAGGAAATCTTCCAGGTAAAGCTGGACAGATTCTGAAATGTATAGGCAATGATGAATAGGATGGATATAAACACACAAAAGGAAGAGCTACTTACGAGAAGAAAAAACAATTGTAACAAGAATCTCAAGTAATTAGTTGCATGAGATTTCATGGCACTTGAAGCTAATAAGGAGCTTTTGAAATCATTTTCAATCCATACAGTAAGTACAAACCTGTAGAGCATAATACACAAAGCCAAATTCAGAAAAATGAGAGGTGTATACTTAACTGACTTATAAAATAATTGAGGTAAGACTCAAATTATGTTAGTATGTTCTGACATGTCATATAGCAGAGAATAATTCCATTGTTCACTAAGTCTCTCTTCTCTAACTTACATATGCATTGGTTAGTGGTTAATAAGCAGTAGAAGAATACTTTCTATTAAATCTTATTTTCTCATAATAATTAAATTTTTTCTTATAATTAAACATCTTCATTTTCCCCTATTTACATTCTAAAGCACATTTATTTATTGATATGTCACTACTTATATTTAGCTTGGTTTCCTTTGGTTTTCCAGTATTCTCTTTAACATTTCCTTAATTCAGTAGCACATGGTGTTTCCTATCAAGCTGTATTCGATATTTGAAGTAGAGAACAATGAAAAAAAAAAACTTCTTTGCATTGTGACTTATTTTCATATGAAATTCATAATATAAAACATCATTCCCTGGTCTGACATAAATCTTCAGTTGCACAATTTACCAAAATTGAATTTCAATTGCTTGATAAAACTTTGAATGCTATCAGCATAGAAACTCTTGATTCCATGAAAGAAATATAGATTTTTGGTGTTCATCAATCAACTCAAATATCAATCAAAATTTTCACTATGAAGCATGACAACAAATCTCTATGGTTGTTTACAATAAAATATATGAAAACACAAGGGTAGTTGTATTTACATTAGATGAATTAGATTTTCTAATCCTCATACATGAGAAAAGCAATTCCTTTTCATGTGTTTATTATTTCATTGCTAATTATTTATTATACATACACTATTGATGGCAGATTCGAAATATGCATGTAAATGAGCAAATGTGTGGGAAGACATATAAAAGTGCTCTGGGTGCAGCATCAAACAAGGTGGTGCTAAGGCATAGTGGGATAGCTGTTTTTTGTGGTTTTCAGTGTAAAATTAACTGGGACACCCCAGAAGGAGCTGTTGGATAAAGTGGATAAAATATATTTGCTGAAACTTTGGCAGAGGAATCCAAGTGCTCAGTGGTTATCAGATCTTAAAATGAACTCCAGAGAATGAAAAATGTAAAATACATGATACAGTTTACATTCATTGGGGTGACTGGAGAGGCACAAGACATGGCTGGTGGTAATTTAGAGGCTCAGAGTAAAGAAGGAAAGGACATAGCGTTTAAGATAATGTTAGGAGTACCAAATTTTGACACTATTGCAATAAATTGACACGAGAGTTTGTGATGCTGTGACCAGGACATGAATTGCAATGGATAGTGAGAATGGTGCAATGGATCACTGCACACTGGTGATTAAAAACTGTCTAATAGGAAAGAAAACAAAAACTGTTAGAAATAAATGTCTAAAAGCATGAAATATAGCTGCATATGTAGCAGAAGATGGCCTAATTGGCCATCATTGGGAAGAGAGGCCCCTTGCTCTTGCAAACTTTATATGACCCAGCACAGGGGAATGCCAGGGCCAAGAAGTTGGAGTGGGTGGATAGGGGAGCAGGGACAGGGGGAGGGTATAGGGAACTTTCGAGATAGCATTTGAAATGTAAATAAAGAAAATATCTAATAAAAAAAGCATGAAATACTGATACTAAAATTCTATTGTATTCTGCAATTTGTCTTTTGACTTAAAGATATTAAGTTGCTTTTAGGTGCAATAATCCCCAATAGGAAAAGTAACAAATACGTAGAAGACATAACTGCCATACATATTAGTATATTTTCATAGAACTATACTTGAAACATTCTGGCCATGATCAAATTCTGAGCAATAGACTGGAGCAAATAGATTTCCTGTAATGATGAATTCTAAACAGAACAATTTCAGAAAACTCACCATTAACACATTTATTAAGAACATGAAGGACATAGGTTACCTTACTGGAAAAATTCTAAGGTCTGATGAAACCTTACTTGGGTACTTTACAAAACCATTTTAATGAATATAGGAGCTTTGTTCTTTCATAGAGGTTATCCTTTCAAAAGTGTTAGAAATATTAAGGAACTTGTGACAATGAAGTATTAATTTAAAGTTTTTGGGCTTAATGCCACCTCAGAAGAATGACTATAATAAGCCTTGATGCATTAACTAGGAATTGTGCTACAAAGCAAAGCTAAAAGACTTTGAAGATCTAAAAAAATTAATAACTTAATACATTATTTTTAGAGCTGTACATATCTAGCTTTTAATATCTAAAAGATATGATAAAGCCATGGAGGAGGGGTGCTCATCACCTCTACCTAAGTTCCTAGCACTTTTATGATTAAATGGAATATTTGTTTAAGTGAACATACCAATATATAAAATAAAAATTTCACTATAAAGTAAGAAATTTTATTATTAAAAATCTGAGATTGTGGTTTTCTTGTGGCCTGCTTAGAATTACAATATACCAGTACACAATCTGCAGAACTTAAAGGAAAAAACAGCAACAATATACAGTTATGATTGCATGAAGTAGTTACTCTTCAAAGTTCTGGAGAGATGCTCAGTAATTAACAGTGCTCACAGCCTAATAATTAGAAACAATTTTTGATTCCAGCAAACACATAAAAAACAAGAGGTCCTTCAGATCTAGATCTTTAAGAACACAACACCCACTTCTGGTCTCTGCTCACAAAGAAAACTGTATGCTTTTAAATATGTTTATAAATACTTATGATGTATCCCATAGAAATAACTACATAAAACACTCTTACAAAGTTATTTCATCCTAAGAAAAAGTAAATTTGTTTATTACAATTAATTGTTAATTGAGTGGAGGAACTTGAATTATTTGCACAAAAAATCATTTTCCCTTGAAGGCTTACAAACATATTTTTAGAAGGAAGAACATGAAGTATGTGTAACCTCACATTAATTGCTTCTTTATATATGACTTATATAGATTAGATAAAGATATAGATGATATAGAAATAGATTAGATATAGATATAGAATAGATATGGATATAGATATAGATCTATTTCTCTTTAAAACTTAACTGCCAAGTATTTGTTTTAACAGAACTCTGGGAGTCTGAGAATTTGGGGGGCATTCTATCTTATATTAAAGATATGCACAAGTAGTTGGATAAAATATTCTTTATTTAAGAAATATTATATATAGCTCCTGACTTACTTTAGGAAATTCTTGGTAGATATCTTTT
Organism: Mus pahari; assembly: GCF_900095145.1. Taxonomy (NCBI): domain Eukaryota; kingdom Metazoa; phylum Chordata; class Mammalia; order Rodentia; family Muridae; genus Mus; species Mus pahari. Next base: position 74,523,436 of record NC_034601.1, read on the forward strand.
AGACAAAAAGTATGATAACAGAACTTCAAAGTTTAAAGAAAATGAAATTGATGTTTTAGTTTTGTGCAATTACTGAAATCAGGTTGAAAGTGTGTCTTAGACAAAGCTCTATTGCTGTGAAGAGACTCCAAAATGACAACAACTTTTATAAAGGAAAGCATTTAACTAGGTGTGAATTAAATTTCAGAGGGTTAAGTTATCATTGTGGCAGGAAACATGACAGCATGCCAGAAAAGATGGCACTAGACAGGTACCTAAGAGTTCTATTTCTGAATCATTGGAAGAAGGAAGAGAGAGAGAGACAGTGGGCCTGGCTGGAGTATCTAAAACCTGAAACCTAAGTCCAGTGACACACTTCTTCCAACAAGTCCATATCTACATCAGCAAACTCTGTATGAACCTATAAGAGCTTTTCTCATTCAAAACCCCTCCTCACTCATTCTACTCCCTGGCCCCCATAAGCTTGTAACCATATCAGAATTAAAAAAAAATACATTTAATTCAACTTACGATTTAATCACACCTCAAAGCATTTCTCTCAATACAAAGCAACCTATAAATACACACAAAATACTTATTTGTTAAAATTTCCTTGGCTTATCCAACGTGCAATGCACATGACTTGAAAGACTACAATTTGGTGTTGAGTGTACACAAACTGAAAAATCACAACTCCCAAGTTTTAAAATTTGCTCTTAACTTTAATTGTCTCACTCTGAGAACCTCAATAGTCCCTAATCCGAGAACTTAATAGTCTCTAACCAAGAACTTAATAGTCTCTAACCGAGAATGTTATAGTCTCTAACTGAGAACTTAATAGTCTCTAACCGAGAACTTCATAGTCTCTAACCGAGAACTTGAATTGTCCCACTTACCTGGGAGCTTTCCAGCCGGCTACCCTGACTCCTGAGAGTTCTGGACTCATCACTTCCCCGTACGGGCCACCATTTGTTGCTAATGTCTCCAACCAGCAGAAAAGAAGTGACAAAACCGATGTCCTTCTCAAAGCAGTTTATTCAGGAACATAACTATGTGCAGTAAAAAGATCCCCCTACCTCTCTTGGCCATCCCCTTTTATACCCTCTAGTCTACTCCCTATCACCCTATTCCATGTAGGCACAGTTCATTGGCACAGGACTACATTAGTCACATCATCTGATCTTTCGTAGTGGTGCATCTGTGCAGTGCAGTTTAAGAGATGTGGCTATCTTGAGGGATATGAGGAAGTCAGTTGTTAGCTGTTAGACTTGGCAGCAGTCCCGGGCGCCATCTTAGGGCCGCGGGCAAACCCGCTCCTCACACCATGACTCTGGAATCTCCAACATTTTGAGTTCTCCAGAGCAATTTGAGGTTAACTTCCACAGCTTCCTGCAATGGCATTTTGAGGGCTGCATGCAGAGACATTCCTGACACACACACCTTAAGTCAGCAGCTTTCCTTAGTCACACAGAAAAATATGTGATCCTTTCCTACTATGCTTGACACTAAATTCAAAACCAAGTGGCCAAAGCTGACAAGCTAAGCTGCTTGTTGGGGCTGGAACATAGACTTCTTGTTTGACTATTTTTGTTTAAAGTAGATTTTGTACTGAATCAATATATTTGTACTGAATCAATATATTTTTTTCCTAAATTAATATTTTCTGTAATTTAGACAATCATAAAATTATAATAATATTGTTTCTGATTACTTATTGTTTCTGTAATGTTTGGCAGTAGCAAAATTTACATGCTAAGAGAAGCAGCAATTCTACTGAAACAAACGAGGAGACAGTACCAATTTGCTTAGGTTAAAATAATAGTAGAGTCAGCTTGCCCTGTATCCTGGAGGCCTGCTGCCACCCAAGATAACCAGGTGAGATTCCTTCACCTTAATCCCCTGCATGCTGGGTCTACCAGCAAGCCCAGAAGCCTTAGGTAATGCCCTGTTGCCTCTGTGCTCCATTTTCTAGTTCACCTGCAACCCTGGAAGGTTGGAGTCATCAGGGACCAGCAGGTGAGACTTCTTCCCCAATTCCCTGTCTGGCGACCCTCCACACAAACCTAGCAGCTGCAAATTCTGCTTTATCCCCTGTGCTTTCCATTGTTCTGCTAAACCTCTGCCAGCCCACATGGAGACCTGTTGCCACCCAGGAAAACCAGGTGAGATTCCCCAGGCCTATGTTCCTTGCCCACTGAGTCCCCCAGAAAGCACAGAATGTCATGAGTCTGTCCTGTCCTTTAGGCACTCCATCTTCCATTCCACACATCTACATACAATCCCAGATACCTGCATCATTCAGGGACCACAAGCACTACATGTAACCTGGGAAAACTGTTGCCACATGAGACAAACAGTTCTACCTGCAACTACAGAGTCCATCATGGTATATCAGCTCTTTCTGCCTCACTGAAAGGATTTTTGCCATCCCAGGCAGCAGGTTCTATCTGCAGTCCCAGAGGCCTGCTGCCATCAGGAACTAACAAGCATGCTAACACCAGAAACAGATGACTTAAGGCAAACATAAGAGGACAGTCAACAAAAGCTAGTGTGAATAGGCACCACCATAAGCTAGCCATCCCAGGATATCATAACATACAAGAAGTGCAGAAAAATGATCTTAAATCTGATCTTATGAAGATTATCTCTATAATCTTTATAGAGACCTTTAAAGAGGAAAACCATGAATAACCTATATAAGTACAGGAAAATAAAATCAATCAGGTAGAAGCCCTTAGAAAAGAAACAGATAAATATAAACACAAGAAAGTATAATAAAAAAGTAAAAGAAATAAATACAATTATTCAAGACCTGAAAATGAAAAAAGAAGAAATAAAGAAAACACAAACTGAGACAATCCTGAGAAGGAACTATAGACACAAACATCAGAAAGAGAATAAGAGAAATGGCAGAGAGAATCTCAGGCACTGAAGATACTAAATAGAAGCTGGTACATTCATCAAAGAAAATAATAAACCTAAAAAGCTTCTAATTCAAAACATCCAGGAAGTTTGGGACACTATGAAAAGACCAAATCTAAGATTAAAAGAAGAAATAGAAGAAGACTGCCAACTCAGAAGTCTAGAAAATATCAACAAAAACATAGATGGAAATTTTCCCTAACCTCAAGAAAGCTATGCCTATAAATGTACCTGTAGCTTACATAACACCAAATTAAGTGGACCAGAAAGAAAATTCTCCTGTCACGTGATATTCAAAACATTAAATGTCCAGAACAAAGGAAGAACTTTAAAAACTTCAAGGGAAAAGGCCAAGTGAATTTTAAAGGCAGACCTATAAGAATAACATCAGACCTCACCACAGAGTCTATAAGAGGTAGAAGGGCATGGGAAGATAAATGTCTTACAGTCGTGAGAGATCAGAGATGTGAGCCCTTACTACTATACTCAGCAAAACTTTCACTCACCATAGACAGAAAATACAAACAATTTCATGACAAAACCAAACTTAAACAATATCTTTCTACTAATTTAGCCCTGGGGGCAATACTAGAAGGAAAACTCCAACAAATAAAGGAGTAACTAACCCAAGCAAACATCAAATAATAGATAACTCCACATTAGAAAATCAGAAGAAGAGCATTAACACTCCTCATACACCACACACACACACACACACACACACACACACACACACACACACACACAAAACCACCACCCGTATCAAAATAACAGGAACTAACAATCTTTAGTCATTAATATCTCTCAACATCAATGGACTTAGTCCCTGTGCCCCCCAAACAAACAAACAAAAAAAAAAAACAGGCTAACAAATTGGATCCAAAAACATGATCCATCCATCTGCTGCATACAAGAAGCATCCCTTAGCAACAAAGATAGATATTATGTCAGAGTTAAGGGCTGCCAAAAGTTTTGTTCAAACAAATGGACCCAAGAAACTAGGAGGAGTAGCCATTCTAATATCTAATAAAATAGACTTTTAACCAAAAGTAATCAAAAGAGATATGGAAGGACACTTTCTACTCATCAAGAGAAAAAGAATTACCAAGATGAACTCTCAAATCTGAATCCCTATGTGCCAAAGTCCAGGGCACCCACATTTTTAAAAGAAACATTACTGAGGTTCAAAATTATGCATTAAACCCCACATATTAATAGTGTGGTTCCTTAACAGGGTGATATCACCAATTGAAATGTTGAGACAGAAAATAACAGAGAAATAATAAAATCAACAGAAGTTATAAAACATATGGACCTAACAGGTATCTACAGGACATTTTACCCAAACACAAAAGATTATCCCTTCTTCTCAACACATCATGGTTTCTTATCCAAAATTCACCATATACTCAGTAACAAAGTAAGCCACAACAGATACGAGATGACCATGAATTAAAGGAAGAATTCAACAACAACAGAAACCACATAGAGCCATCCTGGTCACAGTAACTGAACAACTTCCTACTCCCATGATCACTGCTTCAGAAAAGAAAGAGAGAAATAAATGAAAGACTGTATAGAATTCAATAAAAGTGAAGGCACAACATAATCAAACATATGTGACACAATGAGGGCAGTGCCAAGAGGAAAGTTAATAGCAAAAAATACCTTCATAAAGAAATCAGACAGTTCTCATAGTAAGGATTGAAAGGTATAAATGAAAGCTCCAGAAAAAAAAAGCATCAAACACACCCAAGAGGAGTAGATAGCAGGAAATCATCAAATTCAAGGCTGAAATTAATCACTTAGAAAGAAAGAGAACCTCCACAGGACCAAGGGCCTCCCCTCCCACTGATATCGGGCAAAGGCATCCTCTGCTACATATGTATCTGAAGCCAGGGATCTCTCCATGTACACACCTTGGTGGGTGGTCTAGTACCTGGGAGCTCTGGGTGGTCTGGCCAGCTGGAGTGGGTGAGTGGATGGAGGAGCACCCTCACAGAAGCAAAGGGGACAGGGGAGAGAGCAGATGGGATGGGGGGGGTTCTGGAGGGGTCATCAGGATCAGGGGATATCGTTTGAGATGTAAACAAATGGAATTATCAATAAAAATAACAAAAAAATAATAAAGTAGACTAGAAAAGAAAGAAAGAAAGAAAGAAAGAAAGAAAGAAAGAAAGAAAGAAAGAAAGAAAGAAAGAAAGAAAGAAAGAAAGAAAGAAAGAACTAAAGAAAGAAAGAAAGAGAACAATCCAAAGAATCAATAAAACCACGAGTGGTTATTTGGGAAAAGCAAGAAGATAGACAAACCCTTAGCAAAACTAACTAAAAGGTAGTACCTAAATCAACACAATCTGAAGTGAAAAAGGAGACATAATAACAAACACTGAAGAATATCAAAGAATGATAAGGTCTTACTTAAAAACCTGCACTCCACAAAATTAGAAAATCTAAATCAAACAAATGAATTTCTAGACAGATATCACTTACCTAAGGCAAATCAAGATCAGATAAACTGTCCAAATAATCTTATATCCACTAAGGAAATAGAAGCAGTCACTAAAAGTCTCCCAGTCAAAAAAAACCTTCAAGGCCAGATGGTTTTAATGCAGACTTCTACTAGACTTTCAAAGAAGAGCTAATATCAATAATCCTAAAACTATTACATAAAATAGAAACAGAAGAAACACTGCTAAGCTCATTTTTATGAGGTTACAGTCACATTGATACCTCAAACTCAAAGACTCAACCTCAAAAGGAGAATTTCAGAAAATTTCCATCACAAGTATTGACACAAAAATATTCAATAAAACACTTGTAAACAGAATATAGGATCCAACACATCAAAGAGTTTAAACCATAATCAATTAGGCTTCATCAGAGGTATGCATGGGTGGGTCAATATACAAAAATACATCAATGATATTCACTTTTATGAATTAACTGAAAGGAAAAAAGATTATTCTTTTAAATACAAAGAAAGACTTTGACAAAATCCAACGCCCCTTCAGGTACAAATATAGAACAGAGACTAGGGGAATGGCCAACCAATGACCAGCTCAAATAAAGGCCTATCCCATGTGTAAGAACCACCCCTTGACATTATTAATGATATTTTCTTACACTGGCAGACAGGAGCCTAGAATAAGTGTAATCTGAGAGGCTCCACCCAGCAGCTGAATGAATCAGAGACCCAGAGTCAAACATTCCATGGAAATCAGGGTGTATAGTGTAAGCGTTGCAGGAAGGATTGAGGAACTCAGAAGGGACAGGACTTCACCTGGATCCTTTGGAGCTTCCTGCAAATGAATGACCAAGCAAAGAGCATACGTGTGCTGGACCTAGGCTTCCCTACACATATGTAGTAGTTTTCCTTTGACTTCATGTGTGTCCCCAAATCAATGAAGCAGGGCTGTCCTTGACTCTATTGCCTGCCTGTGTCTCCTGTTCCCCTAACTGGCCTGCCTTTTCTGACCACAGTGGGAAAGGATTACTTAGTCTTGCAGGAATGTGATGTGTCAGGGTAGGTTGTTATCCAAGGAGGTGCAGGGGCCTCCTCCTCCTTCTCAGAGAAGAGGAAGAGGAGGGAACGGAGGCATGAACTGTAGAAGGGGGTAAGGGGAGGAGAGGGAGTTTTCTCTCAAAATGTAATGGAAATAAATACATAAATTAATGGAACAAAAATGAAAAAAATAAAATAATATATAGAATATAAACACACATATTCTATCAATGTAAAACTTCACCATGACTTGCATTGACTCTGCTTCCTCCCATAGCTCTGCTTTGTGAGTAAAAGAATAGTTGGCAAGAGTGGTTATGTGCAGCATTTGATGCTTACATTCACTACTACCATTTTCTGTGAACATCCCATAATCCATTTGAGATGCAACTATGAAATATAACTGATTAAAAACAAAATGAAAATGTAAATACATAATTGTGACAATATTTGCCATTCCCTACAATATTGTGTGTGATTTGTTTTAAGTATTATTTGCGAAGCTAACATGTATGAAAAAGAAGATACAGAAATGTAGTGGTAGAGGTGTTCTCTCTGCAGAAAACTGATGTTGCTGTTACATTCTAGCATACACTCCTTCTGAATTCTTCCATGTATTGTAATAGGTGAACTTCTTATGAGCACTTTCAACAAGCCTCTTCTTGGTTGAGTACCTTACCCAGAAGGTTGCAATGACAGAAAGTGCCAATTACAGGCACTAGAGATAAGGATGGGGAAATTAGTAAATAAATAAATAAATGAGATTCTAGTAATATGATTTAAAAGAACAGAATAACTAAAGGGGTGAATTTGGAGTTTCAGATACTATGGAAAAATATACAGAATTTCCTTATATATTATGTAAATATATATACATATACAAAAGAATAAGCATACTCATACAAATATTTATTTGCCTACTTTCTTTATCTTTTTATTTCTGGACTCATAAACACAGACAAGGTTTTTGAATAAAAATAATAATATAATACTTATGTTAATAAAATAATGTTAAAAACCAAGCATATTTACCGATTTTCTGTAAAATGGTGATAACAAATAGTCAATGCTTAAATAACTCCAACTCATAAAGAAGTATATGCATATGAAAATAAGAAAATAATTATAGTGATCTCTATCTGTACCTGAGAGCTAAGGCTATCCCACAGCCCTCTGTGCACAAATTGTGCTAGGAGAGAGCTGGTCTCCCAGGAGTGTTCTCACTCCTAAGCTCAGAGATGAGATCACAAATTTCTCTCCAATAACTGTCCAAAGTGAGACCAGCCAGGAGCACACAGGGCACAGGAACAGTGGAGCAGCTGGGACAGGATCCTTCTGGTCTCCATTTGAACCTGTTCTACAGCTCTCCACACAGAAACCCTGCCCAGGAGAGAGCTGGTCTCGCCAGGAGTGCTGACACAGGCTTCCTGGTCCACAGGAGGGACAAGTTCCAGTCAAAGACAGCAAGACCAACTAACACAAGAGATAACCAGATGGCAAGAAGCAAGCACAGGAACCTTGCCAACAGAAACCAGGGCTACTTTGATTTGTCAGCATCCAGTTCTCACACCACAGCTAGCTCTGGATACCCCAACACACCAAAACAGCAAGATTCAAACTTAAAATCATGTCTCATCGTGTTGATAGAGGTCTTTGAGAAGGACATATATAGCTCCCTTAAAGAAATACAGGTATCTGGCCGGGCAGTGGTGGTGCACACCTTTAATCCCAGCACTTGGGAAGTAGAGGCAGGCAGATTTCTGAGTTCCAGGCCAACCTGGTCTACAGAGTTAATTCCAGCACACCCAAGGCTACACAGAGAAACCCTGTCTCGAACACCCCCCCCCCAAAAAAAAAGAAATACAGGAGAACACAGATAAACAGATAGAAGCCCTTAAAGAGGAAACACAAAAATCCCTTAAAGAATTACAGGAAAACACATACAAACACATGAAGGAATTAAACTAAACCATGCAGGATCTAAAAATGGAAATAGAAACAATAAAGAAATCACAAAGGGAGAGAACTCTGGAGATAGAAAACCTAGGAAAGAGATCAGGAGTCAAGTATAACCAACAAATACAAGAGATAGAAGAGTGCAGAAGATAACATAGAAAACATTGACAGAACTGTCAAAGAAAATGGAAAATGCACAAATGTTCCTAACCCAAAATGCAGGAAATTCGGGACACAATGAGAAGACCAAACCTAAGTATAATAGATATAGAAGAGAGCAAAGATTCCCAACTTAAAGGCCCAGTAAATATCTTCAATAAAATTATAGAAGAAAACTTCCCTAACCTAAAGAAAGAGATGTCCATGAACATACAAGAAGCCTACAGAACTTAAATAGGTTGGACCAGAAAAGAAATTCCTCCTTTATCAGAAGCCATAATGGAACAAGCTAATAACTAGCAGGTGATCATCCTGAAGTGGCCTGCCTCGTATTATTATATAATCTGTGACAGGTGAGCCCTCATTAAGCAGGGCTGAGAGGGACTAATTTTAGAAAAGATTCCTGCTACTAATATGCTTTTCCTGTTATCATTAAACATATATAACAATCAATAAGTAAGAACACACCTGCTTTGAAGCAGATCTCTGCAGATCCATGAAGATGTAATATCTTGTAGTGATGCTATATAGACAAATAGATGACTTAAGTCTTAATGATGATCCTATAAGAATTCCTAAAATTATATCTGTGATTATTAAGCTTTTTTATAATGGGACTGCTATTAGGTCCTTTTCTGATAGTCAAAGCTGCAGTGAGAACTCTGCCAGTCTCCCAAGTGTTACCACTTAGATGGTAACCAGGATTTCTCCTACCCAGAGCACATTCCAAGAGGTTGTAAAACAATTAACCAAAGGTCATTAAAAGGGAACTATTTATTATAGGTCTATACAAAACTTCACTAATAACTTAGTTTGGTTTTAAAACTTGAGTGAACCTATGGAGTTGAGACAGGTATGTGGTGGATGTTTAGGCAGATAATTACTCCTAATGGATATGCATGTAAACATTCAACGTTGTAAACTTCTGTTTCAATTTATGATTTGATTTTTTGTGTGAACTTGTGATAAATTTTGTAACATGTGATCATGTATTCTGAAACATGTATAAGTACTGAGGACAAAGAGAAGCATCAGAATCATCAATAGAGAATCATCAATAGAGGAGACCTTTTTTGACTTTCCCTACTTAGACTAGAATATTTTCCCTTTCCCCCACTTAGAGAATGTTTCCTTTTCCTTGCTTAGGATCTTTCCATTTTTCCCCTTAGATAGCTTTCATAGGAAACTTTTTACAACTTAGTAAAAACATTATTAATCACGTCTCTAAGTTTCTTCTCTTCCTGCAACTTTCAACTAGCAGTCTGAAAGTTACAGCCCAGCAGTTCCTGCTGAGATAGAACAAAGGCTATTAATCCTTTGTGGCTTGAAGAAGAGGTGTTAGGTGACTGAAACTGCAGTTTCTGGCCTCAGAGGATGACAGAAGGCAGGTCAGCAACAACAGGATATTAACTTAAGCTTAGATAAGTAAACATTTTATTATACAGCAACCCTAAATATATTGACAAAGTCCTGCACTCCACCTAAGCTCTTCCCACCGTGCTGCCTCAAGAAAAACCTACAAGTAAGAAGAACATCCCACACTGGGGCTGGCCCCCAGCACTCCTGTCACATAATCAAAACACCAAATGCAAAAATCAAAGAAAGCATATTAAAACGCAGTAAGTGCAAAAGACCAAGTAACATATAAAGCAGACCTATCAGAATTGCACCAGACTTCTCACCAGAGACTATGAAATCCAGAAGTTCCTGGGCAGATGTCATATAGAACCAGAGAACACAAATGCCAGTCCAGGTTACTATACCCTACAAAACTGTCAATTAACATAGATGGAGAACTCAAGATATTCCATGACAAAAACAAATTTACACAATATCTTTCCACAAAAACAGCCCTTTAAAGAAAAATAAATGGAAAACTCCAGCACAAAGAGGAAAATTACACCCTGGAAAAAGAAAAAAAAAATCTTTTAATAAACCAAAAAGAAAATAGCCAAATAAACATAATTCCAACTCTTACAACAAAAATAACAGGAAGCAACAATAGCTATTCCTTAAAATCCCTTAATATCAATGGAGTCAATTCCCCAATAAAAACACATAGAACAACAGACTGGCTAAGTAAACAGGACCCAACAATTTGCTGCATACAGGTAACCCACCTTAGTGAAAAAGACAGACACTACCTCAGAGTAAAAGTCTGGAAAACAAATTTCCAAGCAAATGGTCCCCAGAAACAAGCTGGAGTAGCCATTCTAATATCGTATAAAATAGACTTTCAACCTAAAGTTGTCAAAAAAGATAAGGAAGGCCACTTCATACTCATCAAAGGAAAAAAGAAGAACTCTTAATTCTGAACATCTTTGCTTCAAATGCAAGGACATCCATATTCATAAAAGAAACTTTACTGAAGCTCAAATAACACATTGTAAATCACACAATAATAGTGGAAAACTTCAATACTCCACTCTCATCAATAGACAGATCATGGAAACACAAACTAAACAAAGATACAGTGAAGCTAACAGAAGTTATGAATCAAATTGATTTAAAGAACATTTCATCCTAAAACAAATGAATATAGCTTCTTCTCATGACCTTGTGATACCTTCTCCAAAATTGATCATATAATTGGTCACAAAACAGGCCTCAACAAATACAAGAAGATTGAAATAATCCCCTGCATACTATCAGATCACCAAGGACTAAGGCTGGTTTTCAATAACAACAAAAACAATAGAAAGTCCACATCCAAGTGGAAGCTGAAAAACATTCTACTCAATGATATCTTGGTCAAGGAAGAAATAAAGAAAGAAATTAAAGACATTTTAGAATTCAATGAAAAGAAGCCACAATATACCCAAACTTATGGGACACAATGAAAGCAGTGCTAAGAGGAAAACTCATAGGTCTGAGTGCAGGCCCAAAGTGGGATCCAGCCCAAGCAGAGGTACCCAAGGCCTGACATTATTACTGAGGCTATGGAGTGCTCACAAAAAGGGGTCTGTCATGGATGCCCTCTGAAGGACCCAGCAAGCAGATGAAAGAGTCAGATGCAGATATTTTCACCCTCCTATTGGCAGAAGAAGCTGACCCCTGTTGTTGAATTATGGAAGGGTGAAAGAAGCTAAGGAGAAGGGTGACCCTGTAGGAGGGCCAACAATTTCAATTAACCTGGACCTTTGAGATCTCTCAAACCCTGGACCACCAAACAAACAACATACACTAGCTGATATGAGACCCCCTAACACATATACAGTGGAGAATTTCCTGGTCTGTGTTCATTCAGAGAAGATGCACCTAACCCTCAAGATTCTGGAGGTCACAGGGAATTTAGAGGTCAGATGGGGTGAGGAACATCCACATGGAGACAGGTGGTGTGGAGGAGGTGTGAGATATGGAACAGTCAACGGGTAGATGGAGGGATAAAGTACAGAGTGTAAAAAAAGATTTCTCAACTGAAGAATATGAATGGCTAAGAAGCAACTGAAGAAATGTTCAGCATCCTTAGTTATCTGGGACATGGAAATCAAAACAACCCTGAGATTCCACCTCACACCAGGCAGAATGGCTAAAATCAAAAATGCAGGTGACAGCAGATGCTGGCAAGGATGTGTAGAAAGAGGAACAGTTCTCCATTATTGGTGGGATTGCAAGCTGGTACAACCCCTCTGGAAATCTGTCTGGCAGTTCCTCAGAAAATTGGACATAGTACTGCCTGAGGACCCAGCTATANCACTCTGGGCATATACCCAAAAGATGCTCCAACATGTAATAAGGACACATGCTCCACTATATTCATAGCAGCCATATTTATAATAGCCAGTATCTGAAAACAACCCAGATGTCCTTCAACGGAGGAATGGATACAGAAAATGCCATCCATTTACACAATGGAATACTACTCAGCTTTTAAAACAACGACTTCATGAAATTCACAAACAAATGGATGGAGCTAGAAATATCCTGTGTGAGGTAACCCAATCAGAAAAGAACAAACAAGGTATGCACTCACTGATAAGTACATGGGTGGCAGGTTAAAGGATATTATGCTCAATAGTGATATGAATCCTGAAGTAAGGAGATAGCTTTCACATAGTAGCAAGAAATATGTGCAAAATAAGCATCCAAAATAAACATTTTGGTTTAGATAAGATGATTTTTCAGAATGATAATCAAAATAATCCTGAACTATTTTCTGTTTGTGGAAAAAAAAAAAAAAAACACAGGGAGATGTTACTTAGATATACCTAAGAATAGTTACATCTAAGCACTCAAGTACATATTAGGTTAAGTATTAGAAACCAGGTTGCAAAAAAAACATTCCCACTAGAGGTGAATGTATTCTGAGATTTAGAAAGGGCCTCAAACTTAAGACAAAATCATACTGGTCTTGAGAGTACCTTTTGTAAATATATCATGGTGTGATATCTCTTAAAACTGTCCAGAAACAGGGAATTATGATCAAATAAACAAAAGTCCCTCTGAGAAGCTTACAGAAATAATATCTTACAATAGTTGGTTAAATAATTTTGTTCAGAGATTCTTTTTTATATTAGATATTTTCTTTATTTACATTTCAAATGTTATCCCCTTTCCTAGTTTCCCCTATGAAAATTCCCTATCCCCTCCCCAATCCCCTGCTTCCCAACCCATCCACTCCCATTCCTGGTCCTGGCATTCCCCTATACTGGGGCATACAGCCTTCACAGGACCAAGGGCCTCTCCTCCCATTGATGACTGACTAGGCCATCCTCTGCTACACATACAGCTAGAGTCACAGGTTCCACCATGTGTTTTCTTTGATTGGTGGTATAGCTCCAAGAAGCTCTGGGGGTACTGGTTAGTTCATATTGATGTTCCTCCTATGGGGCTTCAGACCCCTCAGCTCTCTGGATAATTTCTAGCTCCTTCATTGGCAGAGCCTCCCAGGAGACAGCTATATCAAGTCCCTGTTACAAAACTTCATTATTTTTTTAAACTGTCCATGGTTAATTTTTTTGGTTACATGAAGAAAAAGTTTTATATATATATATATATATATATATATATATATATATATATATATATGATATTCAAAAAGTTTCAGCTTAGACAGAAAGTATCACAATTAGCACTACATGATACCAAGAATTTTCATATGAAAAATTAAAATTATTAGCTTAGTTTTATGCTTGAATATGAAGTTTGCAGGCTGAGAAGTGTTGAAAAATCTGTTATTCACCATCTGGCATTATGTTTGGAAGTACAGGAGACTTGGAATATAGGGGTGCACTAATAAAAATATTACATACTATAGTACTGCTTGCTCTATTTTATGACTACCTGTTCTCTATGTTTTCTATGCTTTGTAAACCAGGATACACACATATGTTTCAAATGTTCATGAATTTCTGGAATAATCAGGTCAGGCATATGGGATGAGAGGGAGTAAAATATTGTAAATATAGTACTAATATATAATCCTAAAAGATAAGTTTAAAATGAAAAAAGTATAATAATAATAATAATAATTAATAATAATAATAATAATAATGTTACACAATTCCCAACACAATGTGATTGCTTCAGGTGTACCGTGTTGGTCAAGGCCAAATAGATTTTGAAACCTCTACATCTATAACATTAAATTAGTATTTTAGTATGTTTCATTAAGTTGATACATTACCAGGTATTAATTTTAGACCAAGTTCTGAATTTCTAATAGATAAATCAAAGGAGTTGCTAGGTCCTATATTTATTGTACAGGACAGTATGAGGGAGAGGTGGATAATCAAATAAAAGCAGATTCGTGAGGAGGCACTCACTGAACTAAAATCCAGCTGTTTGCTACACAATCTTCCAAACAGCTACACTAATAAGCACATGATTGTAGTATCTCTTGTATTTAAATATTGCATTTTTTAAAAGATCATTACATACTAAACTTTTGTATAAATCTGTCATCATTTAGTTTTGAAGACCATTGAAAAAGCCCTGCAGAGAGGTAGATACTGATAGAATTTTAAAAGGGGGGCTGTTACACTTCCTTTCAGTATATTCTGTATATAAGACCTCAAACAATGCTGTCAAAAGGATTCTATTGTGGACCACATTTAATTTACTAAATAACATATTTATTAAATGATTTATTAAGGTTGTAACTATAAAATGAAAGTAACCAAAGTACTTTTATGTGCTTTATTAGCCAAACAATGGTTAAAGATATTCTTATTGGTACAATATTGGCACTTCCTGGAGATAAGCAGGTGTCACCTAATTAGCCTTAAGGTCTACTCAATTGTCAGAAATTCATTTCTGTCACTATAAATTTCCCAGCTACCTGAGGCTGGTGCGCCCATGGATCTTAGAGAAGAACCTGCTGTCCACATATTTGTAAGCCATTCCTATCTAATTTATAAATCATCTCTATCCCAGATGGCTATGCACATTCAATTATCTTGAATTATTGCTTCTACTTTAGATATCAGACTTTTCTGACCTTTCTAACAATTAGGCACTGACATCTTTATACTCTGTAATTAGAACACTCTGAGTATGCACTTGTGGGAAAGCTAAAGAGAATAAGATAATTGTAGTTAATTTAGTTCAAACAACTGGTAAATGAAATCTATAAAGAATGTGAGTAATTTTGTATCAAAGTGACTTATAATGTATAAAGTACAGATGATTAAATAAATTTTGAAAAAGGCATGCTTTACACAGGCATAGTAGAGTAAGTAACAAAATAATAAAGTAAACTAAGAAGTACTAGTGATAACTTATTGACAACCAGAATGAAACATATCCAAGCTGTATGAAATGTGAAATATCTACCCAAGACTAAGATGTTTGAGTATCTGTCTCCCAGACAGTGGAGCTGTTTGTCACAATTATGGACCCCTTAGAAACTAGAGCCTCAGTGGAGAAACTGCAATAATTGGGATAAGCCATGAGACTAAATATCCTGAGCCATTTTCTGCTGATCCTCTGCTCCTAGAGCACAGATAACACATGACCAGCTGGCTGCCTGCTTCTGCTATCACACCTACCCTTCATCTTTTTATATCTCTGCAGCTTTCCTGAAAGAGTAGTGAAACTGAGCTTAAAGAAAGACCTCTCCAATTTACTTCTTGGACTTAGGAAGGAAAAGAGTTAAAAATATGTTATGTTAAAAATATGTTGTTTTAGGTATTTTCTTTGCCCTAAAGAATTTTTATAATTCTAGTATTTTTAAATATATTTCAGATTATACTTGAGTTCTAAAATCACTTCTTTGTAGTTGCTAGCAGAAAACATTTTCTAAATATTTACTTTGATCATGTGAAAAGTATTGAGACTTTTAGTAATAAGAAGGATGTGGATTCTATGTGCTGAGTATTTGAGGATTTATTAGCTAGAAATAACTTTCCTGAAAAGATTTCATTCAGTTTATTTATTTTCTTTAAATCTCTTTTGGTGTCATCATTTTGTCATAAAAACATAATAATCCAAATATTGGAAGAAAAAAACAAAAATATATGGGCTATTTCTATTCCATGTATATCCCTTTTTATGTCTAAAAGAGTAATATGTTAAAAACAATGTGATATGGATTCATATTCTCCTATAACACTGCATTCATTAGGCCTTCCCTTTTGTTTTAGGGTTGTCATATTCAAACTTATTCTGGGATAAATACAAATGTTTGGAAAACTAGGAAGATCAATTATTAATTTTCCTCATTTGATTTGTATATTTAAATGGATGGGTAGAAGATAGATATCTGATGACGATGATAGATAGATAGGTAGATAGACATTATACTTGAATTCCTGATTTCAAGTAGTTAAGCATTTGACAATCAAGACAAATTATTAAACAATAAAAATACATGTGTTAATACTACCAGCTAGGCCAAGTTAGGTGAAGGGCATCTTGGTGAATAAGTAGCTCAAGGCAATGAATACTTCATTTCTCCACTCAGGAACTCCAGGTGACCAGAGGCTGCTAACAGGACACAGGTGGCTGTGTTCTCAGGAGAGCATTTCATAATAGATTTCAAATGAGGAAATGGGACTCATCAGTTTTAGATACTTTTGAAATCTCACCAGTGTGAAAGCCTTCATACATCATAACTGAAATAATGGGAAGTGATTAATAAATGTCGCTGACTTAAATGAGTTGCCAGATGTATCCGACTCTCTAGCGAGCAGTAGAAAAATGTAAAACAACCCCATAAAATGAATGTGTCATAACAGTTTGTGTCAGTTTGTGTTAACCACGTATAAGACTGCAAGCTCCAAAGTTAATACAGTTTTAGAAATCTATATTACTTATTTCAAGCATATAACAAATATCAATGCCCTGTTATTTGAAATATTGTCTCTTTCTGCTATTTCAAAGAATGATTAAAAATTAAATAATAAGTTCAGTGATGCAATACAAATATGGAGCTCAATTAAAACGGAAAATGAGATATAATACATAAAGTGATCCTTCTAAAATAAATATATTAAAATGTCGTTTATCATTCTTGCTATGATGGCTAACTGACATGACACTAGCATGTATAAGGCTGAGGCAGGTTGTTACCATGAGTTTGAAGCTATCCTGAACTATTAAGGTTCATACATCTATAGGGTGAAATGCTGTCTCAAACAAATAAAAATCTTCCTGAATAACATATTATGAGTTCACTAAGAAACTTATAGAAATCTCTAATACCCCACTGACAAATTGTTCAAATAAATAACAGTTGAACTTCATTGGAGAAGCTAAATAACAAATCATAACTTTTTACATTAAGTGCTGATTACAAAAGCCAAATTTTATGAAATCATGGACACATTTTGGAGATCATTGAAACACAACTCTCTGTTAGTAATTCAAAACACCAGGATATCGAAGGCAGAAAGAAAGCTATTAATGCTAAAGCTTCCCCAGCCTATTTCACCCTGATACAATATTCTTTTTTTTTTCTGCAAATATAATTCAAGCAGATCCAAGCTTAGTTAGTGACACAACCCTGGAGGTATATTCTTGTGATTCCAATTCTAGAAGCCCCAAAGTGCAAGAGGTTTGAGAGAAGCACAGCTCCCTCCAGCTTTGAAACTGATAGTATTATGCTCAAAACCACAACAGAAACTGTCAAGCAAGGCAGGCCGACTTATCAATTGGGCCCCCAAATAGTTAAGATTCTTCAGCAGGATATAGCTCACAGAAAAAAAAAAAAAGTTTTGATGCTAATATGTTATGTCAACATAAGCTCACTAAATTATAACTAAGTTTAGTAAAGAAGGAATTGGTCTGCTGGTGGTTTAAAAGATTCATATCCAAGAGTATGTCCAAACTGAAACTTGATATGAATGAAAATTAGATTTGAACTGTTACATCTTTCCTGTTGGGACCCAGAGTTATTCAGGGACTATTCTTGGTACCATGTCACTTTCTCCTGTGTTCAATAATAAATTTTTGTCTATCTTCTTCCATTGTTGGGCCATCGAAATATATCTTCTTTGGGTTTAAAATTCTTACAGACGGACTTTGTACTTTTGAGTTGAATCTGGGCAACTGAATGCTTTTGGTAGTGCTCTGATGACCACATGTTCTCTACTGTGAGAAAGATGGATTATTGAGGGAGCCAGTTTCAAATTGTCTAAAACCCATGGTGAACCCATGGTGAAATCTTATAGCTGTTGTGACTCAGTTGAGAGGTTGCAGAAACATTAGATGATGTCTAGGTTATTGTGAGAAATCAATGTAACTCTTGTGAGACTAGATTTGTTAAGACAGAAGCAATCTCTCATATAAAGTTACAGTGGCCCTTGTGTTTTGTTACTTCCATACATTAACTATATTATTTTACACTATAAAAACATATATTTTAAAAGTCCTTATCTTAATTGGTAGCAAATTAATTAAGCATTGAAATTTATTCAAGGACAGTAAATGATAAGGACAGACAACGTAATTAGGGAATAGAGAAGCCATGTAGAGGATCCCTTCATTTCTAACTGCTAACTTACCTAAATATATGTAAAAAATGTTAGTAATATAGCTTAAGACCTTGACTGATTTATTAAACTGATAATATATCTGTTACATTTCATGTGTCTTCTATAATAAATATTATTTTTTGAAAAATTCCCTCTATCATTCTGTGTCTAAATTCTATATCATTCCTATGTTTTCTCAACTTGGAGATTTGAACAGAATGTGCAGATAGAGGTTATCTCTATGGCAACCATAAAGTATTTCAGTGCACATAAGAGCTCCCAAAACCCATTTTTATTTCCCTGAAGAGCCCACAGTAAACCTCTTCACATCAAGATATTTCACTACTTCTCTGAGCAAAATAAATTAGGGAATTCCAAAGTCTCAAAAAGTCAGAAATATCTGTGGTATTTTTAATTGAGTGTTTGCGCAGCATCTACCAGACACCTGAAAAATTAAAACTATGCACTTTATAACAAATAAAGGTAGTTTGTTTCGGTAGATAAGAAAACAGTGATTACCATCAATAGAGAGCTAAATGAAATAGAGGTAGATTAGATCATGGTTCATCTTCCTTGTCTCCGTGACTAGATCTGGAAACAACTGAGAGTTGCTCTTGTGTGGGGTTGAAAAGTATTTCCTGAAAGGGTTAACTTAGCTTTCATCAAGACCCAAACCAGGGCAACAGAAAATGTGTTCGTTTTTACCTGTTGCCTTTCTGCATCACTGGTGAGTGAATTAACTATGTTGCTATTACTACCAATATCCCTTTGCAGGCATCAGAAAACTACCTTTTGTACCCTTAAAGTGACATAGTCTTTTGATATAAAGCACATTTTCTTTAGTATTTATTTATTTATTTTGCTTATGTATCCATTTATTTCAGAGTTATACCCAAAATACCAACATTGAAATTAACTTTAATAAATGTTTCTTTTTCCACCTTTGGTTTTAAAAATTTTAGTTTTCATAATTATCTTCATTTATAGCATTTTGTGAAATTACTGAAATTTGGTGGTTAATTGATTGATGCTTAGAAAACCTCACCCAGTATTTGAAGTATGTGAAAATGAATATATACCATTGTTTTTATTGTTTTGTTCTATTGGGGCAGGGTCTAACCTAAGGCTTCAGATATCATAGACAAGTAATCTTACATTTGAGTTGCTGCCTCAGCTTCATAATATAAACTTTTAGTTAAACCTTAGCATACAAGGAGCTGAAAGTTGCTTGGAGAATACAAGTTAGACATGAACACATAAACAGTTCTTACACAATGAAAGTATTTTCAGAAAAGTTAACAGCTCCTGCAGACCCTGACATTTTCAAAGGAAAAATGTAAATTAATATAATTATCTGTATACAAGTACGTGTTAATTCATAATTAATGTAGGCAAGTTGAGAGATAGGCATTAATAGGGGGTGATTAGATCATAATAAAAAATTTTACATGAGGCAACAATTACTGTTTGGTGTGAATAGGTTGGTTATTGGTCTTGAAATACAAGATTGATTATTACAAAGATGGCTTGGGTAAAAAACAAGGCCAATGAAGGAAACTATGGAATTGGCTTGGTCTAGCTGGCTTGAGAGGCATGCATCATAGGTTTCGTTCTGGTTATAGTCCATGGGTACTGGGGTACAAGGTGTCTTTCATTTCCTGAGAGAATGATGCATTCCCTCAGTCAGTGAAGTGTTCAGGCCACTTTGCATTGCTCTGTATGTTCCCTTCATAATCAAGGAAACAATGAAACTTGACGGGAAAATTGGTCTTAGACATTAGTCTTGTGTACCCTGTATAAGTTGCAAATGTCATTGTATCCTGGTAACACTAACTGTATTGATCCTGGCAATTACCATTAAATTCTGTGTCTGTTTAAAGGCATAAAGAGTCTGATTTCCCTATTAAAATTGTGGCAGCCTCAGTGGTGCTGTGACTCCTCCAACTGACCAGACTTAATTCTTCCCAGTGATGTTAGTGACCTTGGCCTGATAAGTCAGTGCAGGTACTTACAGGCTCCTGCTTGTCGCTCTCCTTCGCCTGTGCTTGTCTTCCTTCATCTCTTTTGCCAGGCATGAAACAGAAAGAGACATCCACAGATACTGAGCACAGCTGTAACCATCCCCTTGGCCTTGCAGAACTCCAACAATGAACCCATATATACTACAGTATTTTCTTTATAATTACTTAGTCTTATTTATTCTAATAGAGAAAATAGGTAAAATAAACTATGAAATTTCTCTTGATTCTCAATTTTGTATAACACTTCTAGCATTTTGTCTTCCTTATAATGCTGAGCTTTGGTCTCTATTTGATTTTTTAAATTTTTATGTCATATTATCTTCTACCATAAGACTAACATTGTTTTGTGTGTGTGTGTGTGTGTGTGTGTGTGTGTGTGTGTGTGTGTGTGTGTGTGTGCGGTGTTGAGAGTTAATGAACTATTTAGATAAGAATATTTGTTATTTGTGTTCTCTCTTTCCTACCA
The DNA here is from genome assembly GCF_900095145.1 of Mus pahari. NCBI lineage: Eukaryota > Metazoa > Chordata > Mammalia > Rodentia > Muridae > Mus > Mus pahari. The sequence goes on from NC_034601.1 coordinate 74,544,355, forward strand.
AGCAAGTTCATTTCTTAATATTAAACACCACTTTTTGTATGACCTGTAACTTGTTTGAGTTTTCAGAGAGAAGACTTTTAGGAGGTGTGTATAAGAAGGGATTTGAATTTGACTTTAACATTCATAAACTATTTAAAGAGTTTGTTGGACAGAACAACTACAACATGGATGGAATAATTGTGTAGGAGTATAGTTATATGGCACCGTTAGTTAATATATTTGACCCTTCCTCTTGGCAAGGGCTTGTATAAATTGTTAGGCTTGCTAAAGCGAATACAAAACAATTCTGGTAAAATATCCCTGGATATTTTCTTCTCAAGTACAGAATGTCCAAAGGGATTTGCTAATTGAATTGTTACAGGCATGGCTGAGTGAGTTAAGTACTGTGGTTCCATGTATTCAGGGATTAACTTTGTTTCATTCTGTCAACCAATACTGATTGCCAAAAGAGGAATGTATGTCACAGTTTAAAGCATTTGGTCTCTGTAGGAGTTGGTACACTGTTGATATAGTGATAATTGAAGTTTACAGGCAAGGCCACTATGTTCTTACTTTAGTGGGGAAATTTGTAATGAATATGAAGCCAGAACAGGGACATTTTAATTCATGATCACTTAATTTCTAGATGATTGCAATAATTGTATCATGGATTTCCTGCCTGGTTATCAGAAGAAGCCTCATCAGGTTCCATATCTGCAATGCTGTAAGTCACAGCTAAGGTTATCCCCATTGAATTGTGGGTGCCTCCCTTAAGTCAGGTACCTGTCTCTACTTGGAGATGACCCACCCCCCAATCTCACCAACCCTGTCAGCTGCAGATTCCATTCAGTCTCATGGCTTTCTGGTCATCTCTTCCGTCCCTCCTCACATTTAATCCTGCATCCCTATTTCCCTCCCATCCTTCCCTCCATCTGCCTCTTAGGATTATTTTGTCCCCCCTTCTAACTGAGATTCAAACATCCTCACTTGTGCCTTCCTTCTTGTTTAGTTTCTTTTGGTCCATGAACTGTAGCCTGGGAATCCTGACTTTTAAGTTTGTTTCTAAACATCAAACAACAAATATTACCTGTTTTCAAAATATAATACACCGAGCACTAGAGAACATTGTTGTAAGAAATGGATTATTCCTAAAATCAAAGTAATATTTTGATTACAGACAAAAGACACATTGGTTTTTTTTGTTTTTTTTTTTTTTTTTTTTTTTTTTTTTTTGATTTTCATGAAGCAAGTCTACATTTTTGTTGGAAATTATTCTAACCCACATTATTCCCAACTCCTTTCAGAAGTAAAGCATGTGTTGTAAATTCATCCAATGTGTGGATTTTAATACTCCTATATGGCATAGCAAATACATACACACTGTTGGTATTTTTTAAGTCTACCTGAATTGTGTGTGTCTGTGTGTATGTGTGTGTCTGTGTGTATGTGTGTGTCTGTGTGTGTCTGTGTGTGAGTGTGCATACACAAAACAAAGTTTTGTACTACAGAAAGACATTTTAGTCATATGGAAAATACTACCAAACAAAAGTATCATAATATTATATCATCTAGGGTTTGTTTTACATCTTTGCATATATATACTACATGGCAATTTTATAAATACAAACTCTTGTAATGATAATTTGGACAGAGCTTTCTCCTATCATTAATTGTTATATAAATATATCCTATCATTAAATATTTACTAATAATCAAATGTTATGTTTTCATTTTATAATTATTGCTATAATACTTGACTATAGGTAAAATTAATTTCCATATTTATTAGCTTTTTTGTAAAACAATCTTCTTATGTTGTTCCTTGATTTTAAATTTCCAGGTATGTTTTGCATTGGATATGGGCTTACTTCATTTTAGGATTTTCTCTATCCTACCCTTTGGACCCATGTGGTAAAAGACAAAACTCACTCAGGATGATTCCTTCCAGATCCATCCACTAGCCTAGGATTTTCATAAATTCATTGTTTGTAATAGCTTAGTAGTACTCCATTGTGTAAATGTACCACATTTTCTGTATCCATTCCTCTGTTGAGGGACATCTGGGTTCTTTCCAGCTTCTGGCTATAATAAATAAGGCTGCTATGAACATAGTAGAGCATGTGTTCTTATTACCAGTTGGAACATCTTCTGGATATATGCCCAAGAGAAGTATTGTTGGATCCTCCAGTAGTACTATGTCCAATTTTTTGAGGAACTGCCAGACTGATTTCCAGAGTTGTTGTACAAGCTTGCAATCCCACAAACAATGGAGGAGTTTTCCTCTTTCTCCAAATCCTCACCAACATCTGCTGTCACATGAATTTTTGATCTTAGCCATTCTAACTGGTGTGAGATGGAAACTCAGGGTTGTTTTGATTTTCATTTCCCAGATGATTAAGGATGTTGAACATTTTTTGAGGTGTTTCTCAGCCATTCGATATTCCCTACTTGAGAATTCTTTGTTTAGTTCTGTGCCCTACTTTTTAATGGGGTTATTTTGTTTTCTGGAGTCCATCTTCCTGAGTTCTTTGTATATATTGAATATTAGTCCCCTATCTGATTTAGGATTGGTAAAGATCATTTTCCAATCTGTTAGTTGCCTTTTTGTCTTATTGACAGTGTTATTTTCCTTACAGAAGCTTTGCTGGTCCCATTTGTCAATTCTCAATTTTACAGCACAAGCCATTGCTGTTCTATTCAGGAATTTTTCCCCTGTGCCCATATCTTCGAGGGTATCATTCTGAGTGAGGTAACCCAATCACAAAAGAACTCACATGATATGCACTCACTGATAAGTGGATATTAGTCCAGAAACTTAGAATACCCAAGATACAATTTGCA
>NC_034601.1:74547409-74566498 GCF_900095145.1 Mus pahari
CAGCCACCAAGCGCAGACACTATTACATATGCCAGCAAAATTTTGCTGAAAGGACCCTGATATATCTGTCTCTTGTGAGGCTATGCCAGTGCCTGGTAAACACAGAAGTGGATGCTCACAGTCAGCTACTGGATGGAACACAGGGCCTCCAATGGAGAAATTAGAGAAAGTACCCAAGGAGCTGAAAGGGTCTGCAACCCTATAGGTGGAACAACAATATGAACTAACCAGTACCCCCAGAGCTCATGTATCTAGCTGCATATCTGGCAGATGATGGCCTAGTCAGCCATCACTTGGTACACAGCCCCCTTGGTCTTGCAAACTTTATATGTTCCCAGTACAGGGGAGCACCAGGGCCAAGAAGTGGGAGTGAGTGGGTAGGGGAGGGGGGGCTATAGGGGACTTTCGGGATAGCATTTGAAATGTAAATGAAGTAAATACCTAATTAAAAATTGGAAAAAAAAAAGACAAAACTCAGGTCTCAGTTTACACTGGTTGAAATTTAAAATAGTTTACTAAGAAATTTTCATTGTTATTACATTGGTCAAGTAGTAAATTGTATGGTTCTTGAATATACATATATATGTAAATATATATAAAATATTTGGGATTATTACATTGTTATGTAGAGATTTTTATTCTACATAAAAATATATGTACATATATAATATGTACTCACCAGTGACTACTTCCCTTGACTTTCCTCTCTTCTAGTCAAGCAGGTTCTATGTTAAAAATGAAATAACCATGATTTATTACTATCATTGAATTTCTTAGTGACTGCACAGACACTGTACATCTTACACAGCTTTGCTATAAAAAATCTTATTAAAAATTTCATTAATTTATTCAATTACATTCTAAATGTTGCCCCCTCAACCCAGTCCCCTCCTCCCCACCACACACACCCCTCACTTTTGCCTCTGAAAGGGTATTCTGCCGACTACCTATGCACATCGCTCACCCACCCACCCAACCACATTCCCTCACCTACTACCACCTCACCCAACTCTTGGAATCCCACTTCCCTGTGGCATCAAGTCTCTATAGAATTAGATACATCCTCTCCCACTGAAGCCAAACAATGTAGTCCTCTGATACATATTTTTTTTTTTGGGGGGGGGGGGTCGAGACAGGATTTTTCTGTGTAGCCGTGGCTGTCCTGGAACTCATTCTGTAGACCAGGCTGGCCTCGACCTCAGATCCACCAGCCTCTGCTCCCCAAGTGCTGGGATTAAAGGCATGCGCCACCACTGCCCAGCTCTCTGATACATATGTGCTGGGGCCATGTTGATTGAACAGCTCTTTGGTGGGTGGCTTAGTTTCAGTGAGTTCCCAGGGGTCTGGGTTAGTTGATATTGTTGGACTTTCTATGGGGTTGCAATTCCCTTCAGCTCCTTCAATTCTTCTCCTAATGTTTCCATAGGGGCTCCAGACCTTAGCACAGTGGTTGTGTGTATCAGCACCTGTCTCAGTCAGGTGCTTGTAGAGATTCTCAGAGGACAGACATGCTAGGCTCCTGCTTGTAAGTACTATGTAGCATCAGTAATAGTGTCAGGGTTTGGTTCCTGAGCATTGGGTAGATTCCAATTTAATCAGCCCACTGGATGGCCTTCATCCTATGAAATGGGAAAGTCAATCAATATGAAATAACTACTAGTAAAACCAGTTTCCTTACAGTTATATCTATAACAACTACAAATTACAAGCTATTGAAATCATGATATAAAGAAAAATAGCTAAAATATTTATATAATTATTATTTTAAATACCTATTTAATGAATTTAAGAGCATTTATATAGAATTCCATTGATAATTTTAGATGTGTTACTGCTCTTGGAAAAATTTTAAGGATCAAAACATACATATTCCAAAGAAGAAAATGTATTTGAATGATATTAATGATTTATGCTCACTGGTTGATGTCCATGTTGTGACCACTCCTATTTGAGCAACCAATGTCTCAAATTAGTCATACTATCATTTACTAATATTCAAAAATAAATAGATGATTTCATAATGAGTAAAATTTATTGGAAAATGGTCAAGTTTTTATTATGAGCATATTTTCTAGGTGTTGTCCAAAATATAGAAAACTTCAGAAAGTGTTTATTATTTCCTCACCTGTTTATTGAAAAATAATTTTCAGCATTTCATTCCTGACTGTCTGAATTTATACTTCTTGATTGAACAGAGTAAAATTACAAGAGTCAAAAAACGCAAGCACCTTGCCTGTGCTGTGGTTAATAAATTACATATTTTAATATGAAATTAATTTTGCTTGGCTTTGGCCAAATACTTCTGAATACTAGACTTTCTTTCATTTACAAGCACAACATAACCTAAACAGTTTCATCTGCTTTATTTTATTTTCTATGATTAATTGAAAACTTTTTACATGATTTTAGTATTCTGTAAATGGAAAGAGTTAACTACAATAAAGCCTATTTTATCATTATTTTCAATATCATTAAATGTCTTCAATTACTCCATTAACAAACACTGGAAGCCCAGGACATATAGAGCATTATTTAGGTACTGGGACAATTAGTGGGTTTGGTGAGACCTGATTCTCTGACATTTGCCAGAATTATGAGCTAACACCATGGATGAGATAAATTTCTAAAAAAAGACCAAACTCTAAAAATTTCGTATTAGTTTATACTGAACACTCAGTCATGTTTAACACCCTTCATATATTGTAGACACTAATGGGATTAAATCAAAATTTTCACTATGACACATGATTTCAAATTATGAATGGATATTCATTGACATTAAAAATACAATTTTGATAGTTTATAATATATGCATTCAAACAGTAAAAACAAAATATATGTTGGAGAGGAATATTTTAGAACATGTATGTGTGCATATATGTTTGTGTATGTATATATGTGTGTATACCTCATGTTTATATGTATGTATGGAAAATAAATGACAATTTTTTTTCTTATATCTAAATAAAGATTTTGCTCTTAGGATACTATTGACTCATAGGATGAATAAGGCATGTTAATTATGTCCTTCTTTTCAATGGGAAAAACTGAGGAACTAATATTTTTGCTGAAATGTTTGAATAATTTAATCAATAAAATCCATGGGGATAAAGTTGTTCCTTTTGAAAGTTATTGCTATTACTAATTTTACTGTAGAAAGCTTTTCATAGTTTAAATTTTGTTTATTTTTTGATTGTTGTTTTTAATTTTCATTTTACACTTCAAGAAATTTTTCATTTCATATATTTATAAGTTGTGAGTGAAAGTATTTTATAATTTCAGTTGTTACTGTGGTTGTAGACTCGATAATGAAGTCTATTTAAACTTGGAACTGAATACATATACATATTCATTATTTTTCTTTGTTTCTTTTTGAGAATCAAAAGATATATAATATATATTACATATTTTCTTTATTTACATTTCAAATGTTATCCCCTTTCCTAGTTTCCCCTCTGAAAATACCCTATCCCCTATCCCTACCCCTACTCCCAAAATTACCCACTCCTATTTCTGGCCCTGGCATTCTCCTATACTGGGGCATAGAACCTTCACAGGACCTAGGGGCTTTCCTCCCATTGATGACCAACTAGGCCATCCTCTGTTACATATGCAGCTAGAGCCACAAGTCCCACCATGTGCTTTCTTTGATTGGTGGTTAAGTCCCAAGGAGAATCTGTGGATTTGATATATATTTTTTATAAAACAGGGTTTTTGTTTTCTTTTGTGTTTGGTTTAGTACTTCTATGGCATTATGAAAATCTTCAATGTGACATTTTTAGGTGATTGTTTCTGCTCTGATTGTCAGCTGTACAATGACTGAGATTCACCCCATTCTCCGTTCAGCTGGAGAGGGGTCTTAGGGAGTCACCCTGTTAGTCAATATTGAGAAATTTCAGGGTACCTTCCCCTGCATTACCTTAGACTAAAATCTTCAATTTTAAAGTTCATAATTCCTGGATTACTACCAGGATAAAAAAAAAAAAATCAGCCAGGCAGTGGTGGCACACTCATTTAATCCCAGCACAGGGGATGCTGGGAGGCAGAGGCAGGCAGATTTCTGAATTCGAGGCCAGCTTTGTTTACAGAGTGAGTTCCAGGACAGCCAGGGCTACACAGAGAAATCCTGTCTTGAAAAAAAAAATCATTTCATACTTTGACAATTTTTCTTGACAAAATATTCTCTTCCTGCTCAAACATTAAATTCATATTCTGTAACCTACTTGTTATTTCCAAAAGAGCATTAACTTTATATTATTCATGTTTATTCTTCCATTCATGAAAAGAATGAGTAAAAATTTGACAACTATTTCTTATACTATTTCAAGGTATAGATTGATTTTTATATGAATATGTTTATGTAAATATCCACTGTCAACACAAATGTGAAAATAATTTATACTTTATATTTTTTCCTTGTATGGCTTGTTTCTTAGCATCTCAAATGGAATTAAATAAAAGTGCTCTTGACTTAAAAAATATTTACTTATTGTCCAAATAGGCTCCATAAACAATCATCCAAGTAAATATGATAGGCTATATAGGTCATGTTCCACAAACTAATGGTAAGACTTATTTGTGAAGACTCCTTACATTTATTCCATCAGACACAAAATTGATCTAGCATTCAAGAAAGCATAAAAGTAAAGCAAAACTAGCTGCCAAATTCATACAAACTATCATTTCTATAACATACTCTGAGTGCTACTAGGGAAGAAAAGAAATCATCAATATCACAAGCTACAAGCATTCAACATAAACAAATATCTGACAGCAAGAAGTACATACTGGTAGAGTAGGAGCAAAAGTGTTTTGTGAATAACCAACAATGTTTTTGTTGAACTTAGGCCGACTCCATGAGATGAAAACCATACTTGACAATGCAAAAGTAGTCTGAACCCCCAAATTAGATAGGCTATGGATAGAGCCTACTGCTTCTATAGAGCCTACCACTGTTATTTTGCAGGGATATAGCAACAAATGATTACTAGTGATATACTGCTTTATACACAGTGATTTACACAACCCTCAGGAGAGAGGCTTTTCCTGACAGTAGGTGATAATAAAACAGAGATCCACAAACTGCCCAAGATACAGAGTGAGAATCTTCTGAGCATTTAGCCCTAAGTGCGATGTATTTATCAAACTCTTCCCCTCAGTATTCAGGGTTCTATATGGATGAGGAGGTAGAGAATTTGCAAGTGGGCTGAGAAAGTGGCATCTTCCAGACACAAGGGAATAAACACTGGGATAGCACCAATAAGGCATGCACACACTCAAGCAGACAAAATCACGGCAGGGAAAGGGAAATTGACACAAATTCCCACTACTAATCAAGAAGTTGTTTTCTATTGGTACCTGCTGGGAAGCAGAAAATCTGTTTCTCCAGTGGAATGTTACTTGATTTATCAATGACATACCCAGGAGCAGTAGGTAAACACAAAACAGAAACCATGAGTTGGTTTTGGTTTTGGTTTTGGTTTTTCTTTGCTTTTATGCTTTTTTAATTTATCTTAATATTTTTGTCTGTGTGTATGTGTGTGTGTGTGTGTGTGTGTGTGTGTGTGTGTGTGTGNATAAAAATACCCTAAAAATTACTGTTGAGAGCTGCACAGCTGTGAATGTTACAGAACCCTCTTAGGTGTGGACTTTAAAAAGGGCCGAGCCATGCTGTGTGTGTGTGTGTGTGTGTGTGTGTGTGTGAGAGAGAGAGAGAGAGAGAGAGAGAGAGAGAGAGAGAGAGAGAGAGAGATTGTCTAAACATCTATATTGGAAAATACCTCTAATAAGGTCTTCCTTTCTCAAATATGTAGCTATATTTTTCAAACCTTTCTAAGTGTCTTCTATGTCAATAGCCCTTTACTTATTGTTCTCCATCACTGTTAGATCTCCAGTTCATGTCTTTCCTAGGAGTAATGCATTTCCTGCCAGCTAGAAAAGGAGAAGCTAATTGTGAGTGCCACCAAACAGCCTGTGAAGATGCTCTAGGGAACCAAAGAGTAATGCCAGAAAGAAAAAGTGGCAGGTGTTCCTATGTAATGTTAATTTTAAGTACCACTGTAGAATATTTTCTTCTGTTTATAATAATATACTTGTCCTAACTGATGTGATGGAAAGTCATTAAGGAATTTTGTTATTTCTGTCATTGCAGCAGAGACCAAATATACAAAATGTATAAACAGACATTCAAAGATGATGAATGAAATTCATAAGAGGGCTATATTTGTGCTAATTTTTCCATTTTTTTAAAATTAGGTATTTTCTTCATTTACATTGCAAATGCTATCCCAAAAGTCCCCTTTACCCTCCCCACACCCTGCTCCCCTACCCACCCACTCCCACTTCTTGGCCCTGATGTTCCCCTGTACTGGGGCATATAAAATTTGCAAGACCAAGGGGCCTCTTTTCCTGTGCTTTTTAAAATCATTTTGAACCTGAAGTTTCATACTTGGTTCCAGTCCAATGACCTGGGCAATACCTCTGTGAACTTTTGCAAAAAAGAATTTACTTGATTGCCTTCTTATCAATGATTGGTGTTTTACTGATCTTTGTTGATCCTTTCACATGCTTAATGAAAGTGTTGCCGAAAAATAGGTAAAATAAATCAAAGCAAAGCAAATATAAAAGAAAACTTCAAAAAGCCATTTCAGGATATATTTATCAATTTGGCCTTATGAGATATATTCACAGATATAATAGTTCTTCCTTTATTTCCCAGATTACTCCATTAATAGTTACATTTAAAATTCCTCTTGGAGACCTTAATTCTATGGAAAGTTAGATCATGTAAATCATATTCTCAGATTATGAATCATGAAGCTTTGCCTGGTGATTTTCCTCGAGAGCAGCATTTCCAACGTCCACCCTTAGAGTTCTCATAAGTTCTGATGAATGAAGATTTAACTTTAGCCTAAGACTTTTTGATATACTTTATGTAGAGCCTTTTCCATATTCAGTATTCAGGTATGACCCAAATTATTTTATCTTTAATGTAAGTTGATTATGGGTGATATTAATGAATTGCAATAGTTTATCAGAAGTAAATATGTAAAAGAAATGGATTCTTCCAACTGAGAGAACCAAGTGTTAAATAAAGGCTGTAAGCAATAGACCAGAGGAACAATAGCTAACATTTCTGTGAAAAATATCTTTTATTTTTCTTTAGTTTTAAAGGGCAAATTCCCATATTTTATTTCCTTATACAGCCTTCTCATGTAACAGGACTTCCTAAAGTGAATTTAAAAAAGAAAACAAAAGAGAAGAGAAGCAAAGCAAAGAAGAGAACAGAAAAGAAAAGCATGAGCCTGTAGTGAAACTTTTTATGCAGACTTTTTGAAAAATCAATGTGTAAGTGACCTTTAATATGTGTTCAGGGGAACAAATAAGTCACAGTTATATTCTTTGCTCCTTCATTAAAAACTGTATCTTGCTATCTGCATTTGTCTCCAGCCTGTTAACTTTCCAGTCTCATACCTTCTTGCTCCTCACAGTGCATTCCACTGTGGTGATTGCACAGCTACCATTTTTTTTATTGCTTCTGCAGGATCAGGATTAAAGAACATCATTTGGCATTTTAGAGCTTCTGCTAAATGCATGCAAATTTCTTTAGATGACAGAAGTAGAGCCAAGAATTATGTTCCTTAATGTCTAAATAATGAAGATAAAGATAAATTATTCAAAATATATAGCTTTACACATCATCACAGTTGCTCATATGTGCTTATACTATTATGAGTTTAGATATTATGTCTGTACTCCTAATAATTTTGATAATACTTTATCTTATTTAAATGATTTTCAAATTCAGAAACATCCCATGTAGGACACAATATCTCTTCTGACAAATAACTTAGAAGTTGGAATTTTCTTAGTGAAAATATATTATATCTACTCCATACTGTATTATGGAAATATGATGGCTGGGAACACAAATTTCATAATTTTATCACTTTTAATTTCAAATTGATCCATCCTCAGATGGTCATGTAGCAGTATAATATTTTGAATCTTCTTGATCACCCTCAGAAAGCTAAAATATGAATGGGGATTTGAAATGTTTTCATCTCATATGGTAGTAGCCAGAATAACTAGCCAGAACACCTAGATCCTAAGGAATTTAAGAATCACAACGGTTGAACAGGGTATTATTAGGTAGCTATTTAGATATCAGCATTTCGAAGGACACTGGGTTCATCCCTTTCCTCCTGATCAACAACTTACAAAACTAAATAATGGACTTTCAAAATTCATTAGTATTTAGAAGTATAGTACTTGAAGTCTATTTTTGGTTCTAAGCAGAGAGGTCACATCTCGTACTGTCCAGAAGATAGTAAATAGATACCTATTTAAAACTTTCTTTGGAAGCTCCAAACATTATAATATCACTCACCAGCAAAAGAATTTTCATTACTTTTCAATCCTGTAAGGGTTAATTAAATGGAGACTGAAACCTGCATAGGATATCCTAGAGACCTTAGAAAGAGTGCAATATTTATCTAAGGAAATGGATGTTAACCATGGTATCATGTTCCCCAAACCATCAGAAAGCACAGATATTTACAATAAAATTAGTAACAGCAGCAAAATTACACTTATGGAAGTAGTAACAAAAATAATTTTATGGTTGGTGGTTACCACAATATACAGAGGTATATTAAAAGGCCATAGCATTAAGAATGTTGAGAACTGCTGGGCAGTGGTGGCGTACATCTTTAATCCCAGCACTTGGGAGGCAGAGGCAGGCAGATTTCTGAGTTTGAGGCCAGCCTGGGCTAAAGAGTAAGTTCCAGGACAGCCAAGGCTACACAGAGAAACCCTGGCTCAAAAAAAAAAAAAAAAAAAAAAAAAAAAAAAAAAAAAGGATGTTGAGAAATACTGATTTAAGTAGTGGGTGGGCATACTAGTCCCTTTTCATTGTCAAGACCCATCCGTAGAGATGCTCCAATTTGCTTCAGTTAAGTAAATAAGTTAAACAAACAAACAAACAAACAAACAAATAAACCAGTATACTTGGTAGAACAATTCATCTCTTTTTGTGTGAGTGGAGTATCCAGGAAACATATGTTTGATAGAATACAACTTTGTACTACTTGCTTGTAAAAGAAAGTTCTTGGGACTTGTTTCAATCAAATTCCACATCTAAGGATGGCTTCTTGGAATAATTAAAAGGTATTGCTTCCTCTTTAGACTTAGAATCTAGGGAATTAGTAGAACCTTTGAAGATCTGTAGGCTTTGCATTTCTTTTCTCTACTAAATACTCATTTGTGATGTTCATTGCTTCAGAAATTCTCCTTGATGGGGAGAAAAAGAATGTGCAGCTGCCTAATTACTTACTAATAAATGGAGGTGGGGGAAGAAAGCCCAGGCCATGTTAGAAAGGCAGACTCATTTTCACATTCAGAAATTAATGAAAAGAAAAACAAGGACATAATACAAAGTAATTCCTTTTTATGAACACACACACACACACACACACACACAAACACATCTAATAACATTTTAGATCTGAACTTTGCTAATCTGAATTTTAACTATGTTTATGTAATTCTAGAATATAGTTTCCTTTGAAAAGCAGAATTATTTATTTTTATTTTGTTTATATGAATATTTTGCCTACATGTGTAAATGTACAGTATGTGCACATCTAGTGTCCAGGTAGTCCAGAAGAGGGTTTTGTTTTCTGTAAAAGGGGTTATAGATTCTTGTGAGTTGCCATGAGAGTGCCAGGAGTACAATCCAGATACTTAAGCATTCTTAACTCACCAGTCATCTCCTTAGAACAAGAAAGCTGATTCATTTTATCTTAGGCCATGTTTATATGAAAAAGTGTCATCATTGATATAAATATATCAATGGAAAGTAGGTAATGTCATAAATGTAAATTGAAGTCTAACATGCCTACACTGTATAAAAGAAAGAAAGAAAGAAAGAAAGAAAAAAAGAAAGAAAGAAAGAAAGAAAGAAAGAAAGAAAGAAAGAAAGAAAGAAAGAAAGGAAGGAAGGAAGGAAGGAAGGAAGGAATTATTTTTAGTAGTGTCCAGTGTCTATTGCTTCCATTAGTTTTGAAATAGAATTAATTATTAATCTTAAGAAACAAGACATTTTCAAACTTAATATGCATAAACCTACTACTATAATTCAGTTAAGATAACACAGCAAGTGTCCAAACCCATAAGGCTATTAGAGACACTACATCAAACCACCACATTCTACCCTCTGTCCCCATGTTCTTATGGACATCTCATAAAAACAATTGCAAAAGTCCGCATAATTTTAAAAAACCCTGACCATATCCAAAACTCCAATTTTTTCTAAAACTTAAGACAATATTTTAATTGCTTTCCTGTAAAATAAAATTAAAGTACATGTGCCCAAAATACAACGATATAGTGCAGGCATTTGGATTCCTCTTATAATGAGCAGGATAGCCTCAAGGAATGATTAAGACAGATAATAACTGAAATATAACTTGTGAGGAGCGGGTTTGGCTACAGCCCCAAGATGGCGCCCGGGACTGCCACCAAGTCTAATGGCTAACAACTGACTTCCNCATATCCCTCAAGATAGCCACATCCATTAAACTGCACTACACAGATGCACCACTACAAAAGATCAGATGATATGACGAATGTAGTCCTGTGCCAATGAACTGTGCCTACGTGGAATAGGGTGATGGGTAGTGGACTAGAGGGTATAAAAGGGGATGGCCAAGAGTGGTTGGGGCATCTTTTTAGTGCACATAGTTATGTTCCTGAATAAACTGCTTTGAGAAGGACATCGGTTTCATGGCTTCTTTTCTTCTGGTGGGAGATGGTAGCTACAAATGGTGGCCCTTACAGAGAAGTGATGAGTCCAGAACTCTCAGCAGTCAGGGTAGCCGGCTGGAAAGCTCCCAGGATCATCTCCAGTTGTTGTGGGTTCCAGAACGATTGAAGAGGGTAGTTCAAGATGGATGAAGGTGCTCTGATGAAGCTGCTCCTGGGGGTGATGATGCTGCCTGCAGTGATGACTGAAGATCTAAGATGGGCAATCATGTCAGTGTTTCCCAAACCACTGCCATTGACCCATTTAGCTCAAGTTTTTCCTCACCTTTTTACTTCTAATGCATCTTTGCATTTACCCTTTTTGCCTGGAGATGAAGATATAGCAGGGTTAAGGAACCTTTAAAGTTAGGCCTGAGAGGATTATTCTGTTTTCAAGTAATATATAATATTTCTCAAGATAGTGCTTGTGTGCAAATGTATAAATGGTAGTTGCACAGATCTTTCTCCTCCTTTGAGTATATTTATGGGTGGGGTATTGGGAAATGCTAGCTTTTATTGGAATGGATTTGTATAATTTGAGCTTTCTGTTATTCAATTTGTTTGTGGGAAGAATATATCCTTTAAAGCCACGCCTGCATGCATTTGACTTCCTTTTGTATATTTAGTTTATAATGGTAGTTATTTTGATGATGTTGTAGAATGTAAGGAGGATATTTGTTTTTACAGTAATGCTTCTATATTTTTATTAGCTATTGTGACCAGAATGCCTAGATTTGTACCATGGCCCATGCAGGCCCTTTCGGTTATGACCTTGTTTAGACCCAAAAGGTCAATTCCACTTGGGTAGTTGTTTCCATGGCTGAAGGACTTGCAAACTGGATTGCCACCGCTATGTCACACCTAAAGGAATGGGCCAGTATTGATGGTTTGGCACTGTGCTAAGTGCTCATCAGTGTCCTGGCCTTTTGGTGCATCTGCTGCATGCAACATTGCCATCGCAGGGCTTAAGCTCTGTTGATACAAGCCTTTGCAGCTGTGGAGATGGGACAATCTCCTCAAGTGTGGCTTGNCATGCTAGAGAAGTAATCAATGATGGGTAAGACTCCCTGGGCATGTTATCAACCTAAGACAGGGATCAGACCACTGCTGTCTGTCTCCTGATGACAGGTAAAGAGCATTGTTGCAGGGGGAAACTTAAGACAGGCATTCTCTCTGCCAAATTAAAGAATAAGGGGGAGATGTGAGGAGAGGGTTTGGCTGTGGCCCCAAGATGGCACCCAGGACTGACACCAAGTCTAATGGCTAACAACTGATTTCCTCATATCCGTCAAGATAGCCACGTCCATTAAACTGCACTGCACAGAGGCACCAAGACAAAAGAACAGATGATGTGACGAATGTAGTCCTGTGCCAATGAACTGTGCCTACATGGAATAGGGTGATGGGGAGTAGACTAGAGGGTATAAAAGGGGATGGCCGAGAAAGGTCGGGGGATCTTTTTAGTGCACATAGTTATGTTCCTGAATAAACTGCTTTGAGAAGGACATCAGTTTCATCACTTCTTTTCAGCTGGTTGGAGACAGTAGCAACAATAACTGACTGTCACATTTTGAAACCTCCTGTTCAGAATCTGGCTTCAGTGATGTAATCCTCTGCAATCCCGTATGTTTAGCTAGTGTTATCTTTTGAGCGATGTTATTAAGTAACTGAGTATATATCTCTATCTTTGACCAAGTCCCCATTCCATGTGTTGCAAGGCATACCTACTATGTTTCTGATTTCTCAATTCCAACTTATTCTACTGCACAGTTTAAAAAAGTGACATTTTTTAGAGCCTCCTTGCAGTGAATTTGACCCTTTTAGATGTTCATTTCCTTCAATAGATCTTTGGAGCTTTTTGTAAGTATCCAGAACTCCATCACTCTTGTATCCTATATGTGAATGAAACAGCCATTTCTACTGCCAGCAGTCTGTGGAACTGACCATTTTGAGTTGAGTCTATAGTGTCATTTATATGATTTCTCAGATAAACCTGAGGAAAAATAACAAAACATACTCAATACAAATGCTATTCTCCTGCCTTACAATTATTCTCTTCTAATTTTCTTCGAAGTCTTAGTGAGGCCTTTACAACAGAGACAATAGAATCAGCTTCACAGAAGCTTCACACAGGGTTTCACTGGGATGTCCCCAAACCAAGCCCACTGTGTTCATATTTTTCTTTGGAATTATTTTCCAAACTTCCTCCAGAATAGGCCATTAGCTTATTTTTACACACTAAAAATCCTCCACATTTTCTCACATCTAATAGTCTGTGGGCAATTCTATTACAACAAAGACCACACATCCTTAAAGAAATGTTCAATAGCAATAGTTATCAGGGAAATGCAAATCAAAACAACTCTGAGCTTTCTACCTCACACCACTCATAATGGCTAAGATCAAGAACTCAGGTGACAGCAGATGCTGGTGAGGATGTAGAGAAAGAGGAACATTCTCCCATTGTAGTTGGGATTACAAGCTGGTACAACTACTCTGGAATTCTGTCTGGTAGTTCCTCAGAAAATTGGACATAGTGCTACATGAGGACCCAGATATACCTGATAACCAGCTGAGTGCCTGGGCATATACTCAGAAGATGCTTCAACATATAATAAGGACACATGCTCCACTATGTTCATAGAAGCCTTATTTATAATAGCCGGAAGCTGGAAACAACCCAGATGTCCCTCAACAGAGGAATGGATACAGAAAATACGGTACATTTACACAATGGAGTACTACTCAGCTATTAAAAACAATCACTTCATGAAAGTTTCAGGCCAATGGGTGGAACTTGAAACTATCATCTTGAATGATGTAACTCAGTCACAAAGGAATACACAAAAGAATCACTGATTAGTGGATATTAGCCCAAAAGTTCAGAACTCTCAATATTCAATTCTTAGACTATATGAAACCCAAGAAGAAGGATGATCAAATGTGTATGTGTTCCTGCTTCTTAGAAGGGTGAACAAAATACTCACAGGAGGAAATGTGGAGACAAAATGTGGAGCAGAGAATGAAGGAAACATTATTCAGAGACTACTCCACCTGGGGATATATCCCATATACAGACACCAACCATGGAGGCTATCTATTGTAGATGCTGAGAAGTGCTTGCTAATGGAAGCCTGATATAGCTGTCTCCTGAGATGCTCTGCCAGAGCCTGACAAATACAAAGGTGGGTGCTTTCAGCCAACCATTGGACTTAGAGTGGGGTCCCTGATGGAGGAGTTGGCGAAGGGAGTGAAGGAGCTGAGAGGGTTTGCAGCCCATGGAGGGAGCAATAGTGTCAACAGGCCAGGAGGTCCAGGGGACTGTGCCACCAACCAAAGAATACCAGTGGCCCAGGCTGCATATGTGTCAGAGGATGGCATTTTTGAACATCAGTGGAATGAGAGGCCCTTGGACCTGAGGGTGTTCAATGCCCCAGTGTAGGGGAATTCGAGGAAGGGAAGTCAAGAATGGGTGGGTGGGTGGGGTAGCACCCTCATAGAGGCAGGAGTAGGGAGGGTAGGATAGGAGGGTTCTGAAGAGGAGACCTGGAAAGGGGAAAACATTTGAAATGTTAATAAAGAAAATATCAAATATAAAAATACTGAATTGTCTTGTTTGTTTTCCTCAAAATAATTTCATTGCGTATTGTTTAAAAACATTAGTCTACAAAATACTTACAATTTAATAGAAAAAACAAAAGGAAAACACCTTGAAAATTTAAGTGCATTTTAGATATAAGAAAAAGAGTACCAATGTACTATTTTATACTGTTTAATGTAATTCCAGCCTTTTCTCAAAAAATGAATCAGTAAATATTAAAATCTTAATCACTTAAGAAAGAAATATATATTTTCAGAAATCTACTTTTTATTTTTATTAAATGTGTAAGTGTTCTAAATAAACTAGTACTTATTTTCATTTAAAAGTGGTATTTATTATGTCTTTTATTTGGCAAAGTAACATTTGTTTTATTAAATAAACTAGATGCTTCAAAATAAGTCATATAAAATTAATTTTGAGCATAAGAAATTTTCCTTATCATCTGGAAATCATACTAAAAAGGCTAAAGTAGACTATGTTGTACACAGAAATACAATCAGAGATGAGAAAATGTAAGTACAATATATCAAGGCAATATTTTACATATATTTTAAATTTTCATTTCAAAGCTTTCTTAATGAGAAAAATACTAGAGCTGTTCTTGTAAAAGTTTTTCATAGAATTTATATTTTAATTGTTGTCAACCTTTAGAAAATGATAACTTGAGAAAAACAAACTATGAATAAGTTAACATGTTTTCCAAATGAGATAGTAATATGTTTTATATTCATATTTTTTGAAAAATTTGTGTGCACTATCCTGAAAGTGGTAATGCAAATATAGGAACCTGCTCATTATCTTTTGAACAAAAAAAAATCCTTGCAAGTGCATTCTTTTCAAATAGAGCAATAACAAGCTCAATTCAATTTATTTTTATATTGATGGTTTACACAGAGAATCATAAAATGCATTTTAGAGAGAATTAAAACCAGAAGAAATATCTCACTGCACTGAAGTCAGTGTTTGCTTTGTACTAAGTGGAGACAAAAAGTTTTAGATACACTGTGAGGTAAGAAAAGCAAATCGAAATTTAATACTGTGTCTTATTAAAACTGTACATTTGATTTTCATAAAAAGCAAACCAAAAATAATTATGAAGCTTCACTGTAACAAAATAGCTCAATATCAAAGAATATGATGCTCTAGCATATGAGCATATATAGCTTTGAATTCAGGTACAGTTTTTTTAGTAATTTATAAACACACCTTTAAAATAAATAATATGTTCAAATAAATTTAGTTCTATATCTGCAAGAAAATAAAGAGATAAATGCAGTGCTCTGTTAGGAATACAAAGCCCTTTAACTCACTTATTCCCCTGAATCCCAGCTACAGTGTATTATTCCCTCATAATTTTGTCTCATAGTTTTGTGTCATTGTGTTTTTTTTTTTTCCCCATAGAAACCTAGCTTGAAAATTCAAATGTAAGTATATCATTGATATTATTCACTTTGTGAACCTAGGTGTGGAAAAGCCAAGGCACATGGCATATGTATGAAATAAAGAAATGTACTATTTCTCTTCCATAATTGTAACACATTGTTATCTTACCTTCGGTATTGATTCTGGCTCACATGCCTAGATAATAAAACTTCAATCAATAGGGAAAGGTAAGGAAAGGGAAATTTGTCTTTCCTGTGTTAGAACCACTTAATTGGGTATCTAATACCATGTGTTCTGCCCTTAAATCATACACACAAACAACAATAAATAGATCCAAGTGGTTGTATTTATATACTTATACACACAAACAACCACCCCACAAACACACACACACACACACACACACACACCCCCCACACACACACACACACACCAATAAAAATCAAAGAAAAGAGAGTATCAGTCTGAGGGGGAGCAGAGACACAGAAGGGATTAGACTGCACTGATTCTCAATTTGTGGGTTGTGACCACTCTGGACGTCACATATCTTGCAAACCAGATACTCACAGTATAATCCACAACACTAGCATAATTAGAGTTATGAAGTAGCAAAAAAATGATTTTATGATTAAGGGTCACATAATGAACTATTCAGTGTCACAGCAATAGGAAGGTTGAGAAACTCTGGATTAGTGGAAGGATAAGTGAAGGTGGGTAAAATTGCAATTATTTTTTAATTAAAAATAAAATTTAAATAATTTCTAAAAAAAGGAAATTAATTAAAATTAGATTTTAATAATTTAAACACACAGTGTTTAATACATTAGCATTTTAGTATCAAAACTTACAAATTGCCGCTTTAAAATTATTTAGTGAATTCAATTTTATTCAAGAAAAAATTAACATAAACCTGTATAATTAACAGTAGATTCAAAAACATAGAAGAAATATTAGTGAGTATTGTATCTTAAAAACAGAAAGTGAACTAAAACAAATGTTCCTACTCCATTAATGACAATTGTCAGATTTATTCTTAGGCTCATACATCAAAATTCTTGAAGAAAATAATTCCTTTTACAACACGTGAAAGAGGTTTACATCAGAAGGGACCATGATGACCTATTATTACAACATCTACCTTGCACCATGAATGGAATATTGTGAAGAACTTTGTCTTGCGGTAATTTTTATGGCTCAGGAAAAGATAAGTAATCCTATTTGAGAAATATAAATTATGATGCTCAGTCAGAACTCAGATATTTCTTCCTCTAGACATTATTACTTGCTTCCACAAGATCACTCTTACAATTTTCTATTGTAGTATACACTGACACAAAGCAGGAGTCTTCACAGTAATTAAACATTACTGAGATCATACTGTCATAATTTTCAGAGTTGGAGAGCATTATCACAGAGTATGCTCTTTCATGGTGGGGCATTCACTCTTGTAAAAATGATTGAATAAGGAATGTAGTTATGGCAGTCAGGAGCCTAACAAGACAATCAGAAACAAGCTCGCAATTAGGATATTAGATAATCAGAGTGATGGTGACTTTTCTGCATAAAGAACAGAAGACAATTTTGTAAACTAGAAATTTGGGTTTGAGGAAACCTAGAGAAGTTATTTAATCTTAATTTTTACTCCATTGATAGTAATTAAGTCTACATAAAATAATGACTATTTAAATTTTGGGTGGTAGAAATTCAATTAGGAGGTCAACGTGATTTGAATATTGTCCTGTCTTATGAATACAATATTGCTTGATTCTTATAATTAGCAATGCTAAAGATAAAATAGAATGTGTACATATAAACAACACTAAGTGGACATTGTAGGTTTTCTTTGGAATGTGTGTGTGGGTAAAACGATAATACCTGAAGAGGAGAATTTGAATTTTAGATGCAGTATGATGGGCAGGAGAAGAATAAAAGAATTGGGGAAAATAACATATGTTTATGAAATTACTAAAAGCATGGAACATTTTAATGACCAGTAGAGATTTTGTGCAACAATAACTGTAATTCAAATGCTCTGTCTTACACAAATCAGTTTATGCTGATATTTAACTTCATAGTTTTACTTCCAAAGATTTATCAGAAGAGTGGATGCTGGAGAAGTCACACAAAATTTGCTGAAAGTGTTTTAAGACCACTTTGTGGTAGAGTGCAGTTCAATGTATGTAAGAGTGTTAGACTTGGAAGCCCAGCTCTGTGGGTCAAAATATCATCCTGTTAAGTATTTGAATAACAGCAAACAGACTGTTTGAGTTCTGTGAGACTACAATTGTGTCTCTGCATAGTATGACTACACTGTTTATTCAATGATTAGATGAATAGAGAATTACAAAGTTGTTAGGCAGTTTGTAGCATGGAATTGTATCAGTTATTATTGAATTCCGTCTTTTTTTAATAATATAAATATAAAATGTCCCCTCTAGGCTGATATGATTGGACACATGAAGGCTATGTGACTGTTAAGATGTGGAGTCTAGTAGGAGGAAGTACATAAGTGCCATGGGCTTTGATGTTTTATGTAAAACGAAACAAAACAAAACAACAACAACAACCACAACAACAAGAACAAAAATCTCTTGATTCTCCTATTTCAGCCTCCTTCAGTGAATCTTCCAAAGTGCACCCCACCACTGGCAGGCTTTGAGGTTTTGTAACAATATCTGCTTCTTGTGCTTCTGTTCCCTGAATGCAGATATCAAATAATCAGTGAGGTTTCTGCTCGCATCATCATGGCATTTCTGCCTAATGACATGTCTTTCTGCTGTAAAGTACTCTTCAGCTTCTATAATAAATTAAGTAAAAAAAAAAAAAAAAAAAAAAGAAAAAAAGAAAAAAGAAAAACCTGTTATTATTAGCAACTCTCCCAGCTATGTCTCATTCTGTGGAAAGAGAGGAAGACTGAGAGATACATAGTATGTACTGGAGGTAATGCATATAATGTATAAAAATATGTATATGGAAAGCGATGTGTCCAATAAGGGGTTCTAGCTCTCTATATGTGTGCTAACAACTAACATGTAAGTATTTGGAAGAATTTAGAGAAACACTTACTGCTTCCAAACTTGTTTTCCTTACATTGTTAACATAGTCCTAAACATTAGAATTATTTAGAAAATCATAAAAAAGAAGCCTTCTTTAATTAAAATGTGAAACTATACTTTAAAAAAACACATGTTGGTTAAATTTGATTTTTTTTTCTTTTTCTTTTTTTTTTTTTTTTTTTTTTTTTTTTTTTGATTTATTTATTTATTATAGTTGACTCATCTCTCAGCACGACGGAATCTCAG
>NC_034601.1:74566592-74588385 GCF_900095145.1 Mus pahari
TAGACCAGGCTGGCCTCGAACTCAGAAATCTGCCTGCCTCTGCCTCCCAAGTGCTGAGATTAAAAGTGTGTGCTACCACGCCCGGCTTAACTTTGATTTTAACAGATATCTCGCGTCTTTCTTCTAGAACCACTTTAATCAGCCACCACATATGGATTCCCTTCTTCCCCGCAACCAACCTTTTCATCCAGTCATATCATCACACTCTTTTCAAGAGTAGCCCTGTTTCCATAATTTGTTCTTCCTTCTTTTTGAGCTTCATTTGGTCTATGAATTGTATCTTGGGTATTCTGAGCTTCTGGACTAGTATCCACTTATCAGTGAGGGCATACCATGTCTGTTCTTTTGTAATTGAGTTACCTCACTCAGGATACTATTTTATAGATTGATCCATTTGCCTAAGAATTTCATGAATCCATTGTTTTTAGTAGCTGAGTATATTTGGTCCTTTTTAGAAGGGGAAACAAAATACCCATGCAAGGAGATACAGAGACAAAGTATGGAACAGAGTCTGAAGGAAGGACCATCAAGAGACTGCCCCAACTGGGTTCCATCCCATATACAGTCAGTAAACAAGATACTATTGTGGATGTTAACAAGTGCTTGCTGACCGGAGCCTGATATAACTATCTCCTGAGAGACTGTGCCAGTGCCTGACAAATACACTGATGGATGCCCTCAGCCTACCATTGGACTGAGCACAGAGTGTTCAATGAAGGAGCTAGACAAAGGACCAAAAGAGCTGAAGGAGCTTGCAGCCCCATAGGAGGAACAACAATATGAACCAACCAGTACTCTCAGAGCTCCTAGGGACTAACCACCAACCAAAGAATACACATGGAGGACCCATGGCTCCAGCTGCATATGTAGCAGAGGATGGCTTTGTTGGACATCAATGGGAGGAGAAGCCCTTGGTTCTGAGAAGGCTCGAAGCCCCAATGTAGGGGAATGCCAGGACAGGAAAGCTGGAGTAGGTAGGTTGGTGAGCAGGGGGAGGAGGGATGGAAAAGTGGGTTTTTGAAAGGGAAACCAGGAAAGGGGATAACATTTGAAATGTAAATAAAATATCTAATTTTTAAAAAATCAGTAAAAAAAAAAATGAGTAGTGTTATGAGTCTCTCTGACTCTTCCTGTTCATCCACATTCACTAATTCCCCAGATCTAGCCCAGGAAACACGTTTTGTTTTGTCTTCCATTGTTATTGCCACATCCAATATCTACACAATTTCTATGACTGACTCTAAATAATACTGGGCACACAGGCTCCTGCCATTACATGTATACCATGTCTAGTCATCCAGATCTACCAATGCATTTTATTCTTGGATCAGGAGCCACATCCTATACACTAGTTCAGTGCCAAATATCCATGACTTCATTCCATCTAACCCATTCTCTACTTCTAGGCCCAATCTGCTTGTATATATTGTCTTCTGCTACAAACTAATCATTCGATATCTGCCTTAAAATTAACAATAACAACAACAAAATTTTTCATCATAAAAATATCAGCAACATGGAATATCACCCCTTCTCTCCAAAAACTACTAGTCCTGTAGAAATACTTGCCAATGATAATTACTGAGGTGAACCCCAGGACACATATTTTCAAAAGAGCAATCATAAATTTCATTAAAGAATTCAGGAGTTTAAAGAAGATATGAAGAAACAAGCCATGAACATAAGGATAATAAGAGCAAGACTGGTATCTTCTGAGAAAATATACAGAAGTTTCATGGAAAGAAATATAAAAGATAATCTAGGACTTGAAAAAGAAATTTAATGGTGATAGAAACATAGAAGATATTTATACTCACGCTAGTTGAAACATGTAAATGTTGATAATTTATATATGTGTATTCCGTTTGCTAACTTTACTAGAATAGGCCAATATACCATTTTTGGTAACCAAATTTTAGATATAGCAAAATGTATCACATGTAAGTGTGATGCAATATTCAGAGAATATAAAAGAGAAAATTTAGATAAGATCATCATGAGTAATAATTTGGGTAGGATCAAGGAGTTTACTTCTTAGTGTCCTTTAAAAACTGTTTTTCTTTTTTCTTTTTTTTAATTAGATTTTAAAATTTACATTTCAAATGATATACCATTTCCTGGTTACACCTCTGAGTACCCCTTATCCCATCCCTGTCCTCCTACTCACCAACCCACCCACTCCCACTTCCTGGCCCTGGCATTCACCTATCCTGGGCATAGAACCTTCACAGGACCAAGGGCCTCTCCTCCCAGTGATGAACAACTAGAACATCCTCTTCTACATATGCAGCAAGAGCAATGAGTCCCGCCATGTGTACTCTTTGGTTGGTGGTTTACTCCCTGGAAGCTCTGGGGGTACTGGTTGGTTCATATTGTTGTTCCTCCCGTGGGGCTGCTAACCGCTTCGACTCCTTGGTTACTTTCTCTAGCTCCTTCATTGGGGACCCTGTGCTCCGTCCAATGAATGACTGTGAGCATCCACTTCTCTACTTGTCAGGAACTTGCATAGCCTCTCAGAAGACAACATGGTCACCTGATTCTAGAAATAAGGGTTCTTTGCTCTGAGACACCTTACTGGGTTAATTGAATAATATCATGGCCCAGCATGAACAAAATGAAATTTTTAGTCAGTTGAGAGGGTTGTGAACAATGTTTTCTGACAGGAAACCTTGTTTCTAGAGACTGATCAGAATGTCACTACTGTGGAGACATTAGAATGTGATAGGTCCAAAGGCTAATGACTTTATTTTAGGCTGGTTTTAGCACTTTGGAACAGCCATTTAGAACATGCCTATTTCTATGTATAAACTAATATTTTTGTGGTTGCAAGAAACACTTTACAATCTAATTTTAGAAGATCATTAATTTCCATCAATGCCCCAAATTAAGAATATTATCAAATAGCATCTTGAGACTATTAAAAAACTCCATATATTGTTCTAACTTCTTTTTTTTAATTTAAATAAAAATGTACATTAAATTTCCTTTAATTTATAATTTTATTTTTAAAATTGAAAAAACTTCATAAGTGCTTTTATGCTGGAACATAGAATTTGAGTTAACCAAAATTTGGGCTACATCACTTAAAATAACTCCAGAATAAAGTGTATCTTATTCTCTTTAAGATGAAGGATGAGTCAGGAGAACATGAAAGAACTGCTCTTTCCTGAAGGGAAAGGGATGAGGAGTGGATCTGAGACAGAGCAGCAGATGGATGGAGTGAATGAGGAGTGGTTCTGAGACAGAGCAGTAGATGGATGGAGTGATTAAAGGTACTGGATGGAAGGGATTTCCATCTGTCTGTCTAAATTGTATTAGAGAATAATAAAACAAACAAAAAAGGAATATGGTGATTTGTTTTAACAATTTTAAATTATCACCTCTTTTATTTGTATTAATATTTCAATAGTTTGGATATCTCCTATTATATGTGAATGGGGAAAAAAGATACAAACTTATACTATATATAACATGTATAAATAGATATAGATTATACAAATAGAGATGGAAATAGATATGCAAAGGATATGTAGAAATAGAGATAGATAGAGAAAAAGGGAAAGATAGTAATAAAGATAGATAATAACTTTAGGTATATAACAGATACATGAAAGCATTGTCCCACAAATGTCAGGAAGGTGAGAGGAAAATTTTGTTTTCTAGTTCTTATTATCTCTTCTATTTGCATGGAAGCTAACCAATGCAACCATTGATGTGACCTGAGCAATGGCAATGGAAAACATTATGGGAGAGATAACTGGACTGAAGAGCTCTCCTAGCTGGAACTCATTTTCTGTTTGACAGTAGCAAGTTCCTAGTAAATAACTCCTCCTCATGGGTTTTCCCAACCCATGAATCTATAATGAACTTCTAAGATTTGCCCTGTGTTGTCTATGAATTTCATTCTTTGAATTTGTATGACAAGTTCATTGAGACCATTCACTCAGGGATAGTTTGGAGTGTATCAAGAATATCAGGGACTCTTACTCCCGAGAGAAGACCAAACTGAAGGGACAGAGAGAACCTCCATCCTACTCCAAGATACCCCACTTTTTCTACATCAGTGCTACCTAAGCCAAGTTGCCTCAATGCATTCAACTAACCAAGAAAACTACCAGACCTGTTTTATGTACACCAGTTATATAGGATTATAAAAGTCAGGATGCTTTTGCAAGCTACTTTGCAAAAAAATAAGTTTATCCTTTGTAACTTATGCTAAAATAAAAACAGAAACAGAGCAAACAAAACAGAAATGCCAATATTGCCATGACATTTAATATTCCAGCAGTTCTTTATAAGCTAATTATCATAAGAATAATATGAGTGTGGTTCATGTATTTTCAGCAGCTCTTCACTGAGAGATGCTTTGTTAACAACTAATGAAAAAACAAGTAGTTAATTATACAATGACAGCCATTGAGCAGCAAATTTAGTGCTTTCATTTCAGCGAGTGACTGTTACCATATCAGAATTTCTAATGCTCTGCTTTTTCTTAATCTGAAAGGCAATATAAAACATGTCTTCACTATTTTGATCATGAAGATGGTTGACTGCTAAAACAAACACTGTATGCATTGCGTTCAGTTTAATTTTTATCCATCATTCTATCTCATAGAAGAATATTTCCTCTTATGTCTTCTTGATAGGTGAAAAGATGGTAGTTCCTTTCTTATTCTTTTCAGTATGAAGAACAGCATTCACAATAGCACAAGGTTATTCTTTAAGATCATTCTTAATGGAAAACAGTTAATTTCAGGCCTATGTGTGTGTATGTGTGTGTGTGTGTATATATATATATATATATATATATATATATATATATATGTGTGTGTGTGTGTGTGTGTCTGTCTGTCTGTCTGTCTGTGTGTGTGTGTCTGTGTGTGTGTGTCTGTGTGTGTGTCTGTGTGCATGTGTGTATTTATGTATAAAATTTGTACAAAATATATGTTTTCATTGTTTCTAAATAAATAAGTGAGGTCTAAAATAGTAATTTCCTAATTTTCTGAATATATTTCTTTGGAAAACAATTAGTCTTTATTGCCAGAGATTAATACTGTAAATACTAATAAACGTTACATGAAAAATACTTCTTAGTACCATTGATCAACTATATCTATATTACATTTTGTACTGAATATAAGAAAAATATAGTTATGTTGGTACGTATTACTTTTGAGTATCTACGTACATGTGCAGTTTAGAGATCTGTGGCTTTCCTTGGAAGGTGTTCATAAAAATGAACATGTCCTATGGTTAGCCCATAAACAAAGGGATGAACTCTGACCTCAACCACTTCATTATTCCTGAGACTTGGTTTCAAAGTGTTCATTGATTCTAACTTTCTTCCTTTCTGAAATGAAGTTCAATAAAGTCAATAAGCACTTTATCTTCAAAAAGCAATGTTAGAAAATTTCTCTGTTGTATATAATTCATTAAGTAGTCTGCACTTGGGCAATTAGTTCATTTGGCTGTTGAATAGAGAATGCTCCTTAGAATGCAGCTTTGTTATATTTTCAAATTAAGTTCCCCAGAGGAAATATTGGTAAAATGATTTCTCAAATGTTTTTTTTTCTTTCAGTGATATAACTTCAAATGAACAATTCCTCAGATAAAAATGTATGGTGTTGAATCAGTAATTTATACTTCAATAATGGTTATTATGAAATTTTACCTAAAAACCTAGGTTTTGAATAGAAAATTTCAAATTTAAATATGTAATACCAAGAAATTGCATACACAGTAAAAGGAAATGTCAGCAGTAGGCTTAATAAGAATGAATTTCATTTCCTTCTATCCATAAAGATCAAATCTTTAGTCATTAATTTCTTCAGTGTTTATAGCTACTGTAGAAACTGATTTTAATCTGTATTGTTCAGAATACTTAATTACATCAATGGATTTATGTTATAGAATATTTGTTCTGCTATTGAATTTTAACTTAACATTCCTCAAGTTAACAATTGCCTACCACTGAAAAACCTGAGTTTCAGCATGTATTGTTAAGAATTATGTTCATGGATTTATATTACAGAATATCTATTATACTACTGGAAGCAAACAACATTTATCAAGTTAATCACTGTCCACTAAGAAAATAAAATTACATGATAATTACACCAATAACATAAAAATATAAGTTAATTATGTTATAAAATTATATTAAGTTTTATTAACTTTAAGATGACTGTATTGGAGAAATGAGACAATATACCAGATTTAATTTCTGTCTGTGGGTAAGGAAAATAAAGAGAAAATTTTGTTTCAGTATCCTAAGTCTTAAAGCTTGTTCTATGTATGTATGTATATATGTATGTATATATGTATGTATGTATGTATGTATGTATGTATCTATCTATCTATCTATCTATCTACCTATCTTTAATTGACACATTTAAATCTATTTTCTTCAAAGAAGATTGTTTACTTAGGAAGTTTGCTTGATCTGAAATTTTCTCCAGTCTGTTATCATTTCTTTGACATACCAACTGCAATCCAAGATGAAGTTCATTCTTTTATTAAACAGTCCTAATATCTTTTTTTTTTTGTCTTGAGTTTTTTATTGGTTATTTTATTTAATTATATTTCAAATGTTATCCCCCTTTCTGGTTTCCCCTCCAGAAACCCCTATCCCACTCACGCCCTGCTTCTAGGAGGCTGTTCCCCCTCCCAGCCACCCATTCCTGCCTCCTCGCACTGGCATTCTCCTATACTGGGGCATTTAGCCTTCACAGGACCAAGGGTCTCTCCTCCCACTATGCCAGAAAAGGCCATCCTCTACTACATATGCAGCTGGAGCCACGGATCCCTGGCTATCTCTTGGGAATCTAGGTTTTCTAGTATTTTAAGACCTTACTGTGTAGTCTCGTATTAATTCTGAATTCAAATGATTTTCTGAAAATTCCAATTCCTGTTTTTTTTCATTTGTTGATGTTGCAACCTTTGTTTTTGATGTTTCAAAAATAATCAATTAGTGTATGAGACTTTTTTTTTCCCTAAACCTATAGCAATTTACCACATGTGTATTGCTTGAACACAACACAAATTTATTTCCTTCCATTTTTCTCTAAGGCCCACAACGCAGGGGTGTGAAGATGCTGGAAACACAGGCATGAAGGAAGGCAAGACAGAAAATACACATCCATGCAATAGACCAAGAATCTGATACACTTTTCTAAATCTTCACCTAGTCTAGATTTTGAAGTAACTTTTGGTAAGAGTAAAGAATCCAATAAAGTACACCCCAAAGTGTGAAATGGAAATATTTATCAAGTCTAACAATTTTATATATGAAAATTAATACTCAGTGGGGAATAAAAATAATAAAAATATACAATTTTCTGTAGAGGAATTTGAATCCAGCAAGAAAGCTGTTATGTCAAGGAATCACACCATGAGACCTTCTAAGTCTGTGTGATGTGCCTAAAATAAATGCATGCCTTTAATGCCAGGTGACAGAGACAAACAGATCTCTAAGGTCAAAGGCAGTCTGGTATAGAGCAAGATACAGGTCAAGAAAAGCTTAGGCACATACTTGGTAGTCCATGTTTTAATCCCAGCATTCAGTAGATGGGGGCATCTCTGAATTCTAGTCAGTTCATTCTTGTCAGTTCAGTTGAGTTCAGGAAACACAGTGGAGTCAGCTGAGTCAGTCAGTTGAAATCAATCAGCAGAGGCAGTTGTAGCCAATAATAAGATGCAACCAGAAGATTAAAACAAGCGGCCAGAGTTAGTTTGAGGCCAAGAAGAGCAATTGAGTGAGAAGCTGAGGGAAGGCAAATTAACTCAGTCAGCATGGAGCTGAGTTTGAGTCAGACGATCTGAGTTGAACCAGCTAGCCAGAGTTCACAAAGGACTCAAAAGGGTGAGCTTATTTGGCGATAGGCCAGCAAGGTGACAGTTACATCAGGTGAATAAAAAAATCCCTTTACAATTTTTATGTAGAATTGGGAAGCTTCAGGTAAAGAAATGATAGTTTTGAAATAAAGTTTGTAGATGTTAAGATATTAAGTCTTTCTGGGCAGTGGTGGCACACACAAAAATCCCAGCACTTGGGAGGCAGAGGCAGACAGATTTCTGAGTTCGAGGCCAGCCTGGTTTACAGAGTGAATTCCAGGACTGCCAGAGCTACACAGAGAAACCCTGTCTTGAGAAAAACAAAAAACAAACAAAAAGAAAGAAAGAAAGAAAGAAAGAAAGAAAGAAAGAAAGAAAGAAAGAAAGAAAGAAAGTCTTGAAGTCATAGTCTTGAAGAGATATTTAAACGATCCTTTTTAAAACTGGGTGAATTTTGTTGTTGATGTTTTTTATAGTTTTTTATGGAAAATGTGTTTTTCTTTATAAAATATGCTTTTATCAGTACCACTTCATCAACACCTCCTGGTTACTCCCTGCCTTAACCAACTCCAGCCTTTCTCTTTCTTTTTAGAAAACAAACAGGCAAAAATAAAAAGAATAAAATATACCAGATTTTTTTATAGCTCAAAAATCATAGGAATGAGAAAGATAAGGGGATGGAGAGAGATAGGAATAAGGGAGGGAGTGAGGAAAGAAGGGAGAAAGCATAAGTAGAGAAAAACAAAACCTAGGATGGTAAAAAATCAGAAGTCATAATATATAAGCAAAAAAAAAAAAAAAACCCAAAAAACACAAAACACAAAACAAAAAACAAAGAATAAAATCAGCCAGACAAAACAAAATTTCCAAAGCAAATGAATGAGAAAAAAGTCATTGAAATAATATGTGTATTCTCAGGTTCTTGGCTTTTTTATTTCATTTTGTGTTGGCTACCTACACATGGCGATGGGGGTTACTCTTGGGTATAGTTAATATATACATTGAGAGTCACTGAAGATTGTCATTATTTCCTTTGCAAGCCATTGCAATAGGACATAACTTCCTGGTTAAGGATGTGAATTTAGGTCCAGTTGTCACTCTCACCATTGGAACATCTTCTGACAGGCCCTTTGCATGTGGTCACAATCTCTGTGACTTTGAATCAACATCTGTCCTGTTGTATCTGGAAGACACAATTTCCTTTGAACCACTCTGGCTCTAACCATTATCTGTCTCCTCTTCTGAATAGCTTTCTAAGCCCTGTGGGGAGTACTTAATGAAGACATCCTTATTAGATATGAAGTTTTCACTCTCTGCGTATTGGTCATTGTGAATATCTGTTTTAGTTTCCACCAACTACAAGAGTAAGCATTTCTGTTAAAGGCTGACAAAGTCACATGGAATGCAGCTTGAATCCAATAAGAGAGTGGAAGGTTACAATTACAGTGTTTGCACTACTGTCAGACCAACACATAATACAGGTAGGTTATGAGTAGATCAGTAATTGAATTAGCGTTTACCTTTCTTCCTGGGTAGAATGCAAAGTACCTTCCATCAACATGAACACTCAGTAGTAGGACATAAGGGTCTGGTTAGGCATCAGATGGACTTCTCCATGTATAATTTGGTATGTACATGTTGTCTTCAGCAGCAGGGCTTTCCCATCAGTCTAGAGATAGTAATCACAAGCTGGCAATGGCCTGATTTGTTTGTTTGGTGGTTTTCATAGGCCAACTTTCATTGGCCAACTTTGACCAAGAAGCTACCTATATGTAACCCACCCCTGGAAGTAGATGTTTTACCTGGTAGAATACACACACACACACATATATATATATATATATATATATATATATATATATATATATATATATATTCTACCAGTTATTTCATGACTCAATTAAAATTTCTTTCTATAATTTAAGGGGGTTCTACACTAGAAGATTTCCATATGACCCCTCAAATATCCTTTATTGTTTATTGTTCCTTCCTGGATTCTCTTTCTTATCCGTTTCTTCCTTTCTGGTTTCATCCTCCTCCTTCCATCTCTATTCTATTTTTCCTTCTGACTATCCTCCCCTCAATTTTTTTCTTTTATATCTAATTATGAATTTTACAGGTAAATGGATGGAGCTAGTGAAAAAATAAATTTGAGTCAGGTAACCCATTGCCAAAATGACAAAGCTTGTATGTTTTTCCTTTCGTATAGATGTTAGATTTTAATTCTTTGCTAGACATTATACAACTTTTATAACCAAAAGAATGTTTTCAGAAGAAAGAGTAGAATGACCTCAGAAGCTGGAAGATACAGAGAGGATTGTGGTATTCCTTTGCCTGGGCATGGCACAGTCCTTGTAACATCAAACTGGAAGTGGTTGTAAATAGGTGCACACGTCTGTGCAGGGATGGGGCCATCCCCAATCAATAATACGTGCAATATTGATTCAGAGAATTCTACTCCTCATTGGTGGACTATTACTTCTGATCAAATTGACTATTTGAACTGCTACAGTATGGCTTTCATCTCATTCCTTCATCTGAGGAAAGGAAGGCAACAGTTACCACAGCCTACATTGATTTCAGTGAGAATTCAGTTAAAGCAAGGACACCTGACTTTACCACAGACAGGAAATGTCAGGATGATCCAATAAAAAGCAGAAGAATGGGGATAATTTTAGAATAAATACTATTAAAATATTATTAACAGAAAAAGAGACCCAAGAGTATGAGTATTATCTCCTTGATTTTGTTGGGTTTGAAAGTTATGCATCAAAGGATTGTTATGAAATTTGAGTGAGATCATCAGGTGATTACTGAGGTATATTGGATAGATTTAAAGCTGGTAACCGTAGACAACTGGTGATGCAGAGGAAATTGGAATATTCCCAGCGAAAATAGTTAATTGTCTTGCTGCTGAGGTTTCCAGAACCTATACAGGCAAATGATTAAATCATACAATATATGATCAGGGATTACTTGTGATTTATTACTACTTTAATTTGAAAATGTCTCTATACTAGTGGAATATTGTCTTCAGGTTAACAAAGTTTACAGCAAATATTAATTATACTGGAATTCTTGATGCTTAGCCAATGGATGATTCACTAGACTCCAAAGTGAAAAATACCTTTCCTTTCTGTGTATCTTAATTTTTCTTCCTATTTTGTTCCATTTCCCTTAACAGATTATTATCCATTGCCAATAATTTTCATATCTTTTCTAATAGTTACACACTCTCACCATCCACCAGTCCTGCCCACATAAAATTCAAACTGCAAGTTTTTCTGACTTTGAAATCTTCTCCTTTCTTTTTAAAACATTTATTCATTTTGTTTTTTACAGTTCAGGTTTTATCCTCCTTCCTGTTCACACTCAGACTGTTCCACAGCCCATATCTTCTCCTTCACCCCATCTCCAAGAGGATGTCCCCAACCTCTCCACCACCACACCACCAGATGTCCCAACTTCCTGTGGCCTCAAGTCTTTTGAGGATTAGGTGCATCTTCTCTCATTGAGACCAAACCTGACAGTCTTCTGCTTTATATGTGTTTGGGGCCTCAGATAATCTGGTGTATGCTACCCGGTTGGTAGCTAAGTGTCAGAGAGATCTCAGAGCTCGGGGTTAGTTGAGACTGCTAGTCTTCCTATAGGTATGCACTCCTCCTCAGCCTCTTCTAGCTTTTTAATTAATTCAACCACAGGGGTTAGCAACTTCTGTCCATTGGGTGGGTGTAATATCTGCATCCAACTCTTTTTTTTTTTTTTAAGTATGAAGGATATTTTATTTATTTACATTTCAAATGTTATCCCTTTCCCAGTTTCACCTCCAGAAACACACAATCCTATCCTCCCACCCCTGCTTCTCTGAGGGTGTTACCACAACCACTCACCCCACTCCTGCCTCTCTCTCCAGGACCAAGGGCCTCTCCCCTCATTGAAGGTGACCCTCTGCTAGAGCCATGGGTCCTTCCATGTGTACTCTTTGGTTGGTGGTTTAGTGTCTGGTAGCTCTGGGGAGTTTGGTTGGCTCATTTCATTACTATGTTCAGTTAACAGAATATTAGAATTTCCCATGTTTTTGGAACATATTTTAAATACAAAATGATGAATTATAACCTGTATCTTTGACTGTTATTCTACTATTTCTCTGCCTTGCATTTTCAGAGCCATATAGTGTGTTCTTTGGGGGCTTACAGAATGATCTATGGATTCAGCAGTGTGGAAAGAAACAACATATTTCATACCTAGTAGGCCAGAAACAGGAAGACAAATAGAGAAATATGATAGAAAAGAATGAATAATGAAGTTTAGATTGAATGTGTTTCACTTATTATTTACATTTTAGAGGTGATAAATAATTGATTTTACCTTTTAAAGTAAAATATTTCATTTTGCTTCCTAAATTTTTAATAAGTAATTTGCTTTATTCCCTCCATGCAATTAAATTCTTTCTGATTATTTCTAAGTCCTGTTACATAGCTACATTGAACACATTTTTCACACTGCTGTAGTCACATTCACATGACCTGCATATGAACAAGCTTCTTAAAAGATGAATTAAATGGACTACGGAAGTCCCATCCTGACCTGAGAATTTATCTGCAGATGATGGCTGCTGCTGGTGGCAGTAAGCATCTTCTTGAGGGATGTCATGGCTTGTTACATGACCCATCCTCTCCTAGAAGGCCTGATGCTCCTGCACATCTGATTGCTCTAACTAGACTTTGTGATGGGAAGTAAGAGTACGTGAACACTGAATGCTAATATGGTGGGAAGAATCTGGGAGAAGTTAAAGCAGAGGAATACAGTTCCTTAGAAAATACGAATTGCATACAGAGGCATATTGTCGCCTATCGTTACTGTCTGCTCCGAATCTGATGGAGAAATTAGCATAAGAGGCCTAAAATCTAAGATAGTAAATCACATTCCAAACAGAATGCTTAATCTTATTTTTGTTTCTGTGTGCTGCAGTGTCTCTAAATAGTGCCTCTGTGATTTCATGGTTTTTTTTCTGTGGGCTTTCTCTGGATCTGGAGCTCAATTTTGGTAGGATGCTCATTGTCACAAGGGAGTTTCTCAATCCATGAGCATGGAAGGTCTTTTCATCTTCTAGCATTATATGCAATGCTTTTCTTCAGGTGTCATAAAGTTTTCATCATACAGGTCTTTTATTTCTTTGGTCAGGCTTACTACCAGGTATTTATTTTATTTCTGTGTGAATGTTTCTCTGATTCTATTTTCAGCATGATTATCTTTGGTTAAAAGACAGACAATTGGGTTCTCTGTTAATTTTATAACCTCTTACTTAGACAAAAATTGTTTGTGACTTGGTATTTTCCTAAATGAATATTTTGGCAAACAACCTTCCAATGGTGTGTGTTTATAACCCTAAATTTTGGCTGTTTTCAACCTGTATCAAGCTCGTTTTTAAATTGGTCAGTCAGTTATGCCAAGCTAACAGTGAAATGGCTCATTATCAACTACTCAGACTAGGTTTCTTTGAGGGATAAACCCTAAATGTGGCATTTATATCATATCTCTCTGTCTAAGTTACATTTATGCCAGCAGGGGTATAAAGGAGAGAAGCAACCATAGATTGAGGAAAAAGCAATTTAATTGTACTTCTGGATGTATACAAGTTGTTACAGATATCAGCTCACAGCAGCAGCAACTCATAAATCAGCTTCACAAGGCTAAAACTCCAGCATGTTTGGGGAAAGTACTCATGAAGTATCACTTCTAGTTATTTGCAGTTAATGGTGGTTAAAGATAGAATAGTTATCTTTCTTCAAACTGTGAAATATGTCCATAAAAAAATATGGTTTCACACATAACTGCACCAGTATTCATAATAATCATGGAAAGTGTTATCAAAAGAGCTGAAAATAATGCAGACAGAAAGATAATAATAAAATCTCTCTACCATCTCCAGAGGCTGAACCCACCATGGAGGTAGAGTTTAGGATGATAGCAACAAGAAACTATCAAGATACCGGGACAGGAATAGAAGTCACTTCTCAATTAAATTAAGTGTCAGTTACACAGGAGTAAACAATTTAATATGCACTACACAGCATAGTGTGGACAGTTAGTAATCAAAGTTTTTGTACCTAGAGATCTGTACATGATAGAAAAAAAAATGTTCTGGCACTAACTCTACTTTTTATAGTTTTAAGTTTGATTCTGGATCTTACTAAGTTGTTAAAGATGGAGTGAAACTCACTCTATACCTCTTACAGTCTGAATTTTTAGTGTTCCTAGCTCAATTGCCCTGAGATTGGACACATGAAGACATACTTGCTAATAGTGAGAGACCCCATGTTTTCAAGTTGCAAATGTGGTAAGTATTTAATGATCTCACCAAATGGAAAGAAAATTGTATGTGGATCAGATAATGACAAACTCTAAATGATTTATTTTAAGCAGGCCTTATAGCATACATACATGACACATGATATTGGACCACATACATAATTATGGATTGCCAATAAGTCTTTAGTTCTATTATGCATCCAAGAGATTTCTTAAAATGGCTATTACTTCCAATTTCTTAGCCCAGTATTACATAGAATTTTCTACTAATATATAAGTTTTGGGATTTATTGTTTAAGACTAATAAGATTTTGAGTTCAACAATCAATATACAATCAATATACATTTGTTTCACCTTCTATGTATTAAAATATTTGGATTCTTCCAATAGGCATATATTTCAAATGGGGGCTAATTATGTTAAATTTAAATGAAGATTAGTGCCAATTATAAATGATTTGAAACATAAGTTTAATTTTGAATATAAAGCATCATTAAAATTAAAGTACAGCCAGGCAGTGGTGGCACATGCATTTAATTCCAGCACTCAGGAGGCAGAAGCAGGAGGATTTCTGAGTTCAAGCTGAGCCTGATCTACAGAGTGAGTTCCAGGACAGCCAGAACTATACAGAGAAACACTGTCTTGAAAACGCAAAAATAAAAATTTAAAATTAAAAATTAAAAATTAAAAAAATAAAGTGCAATAACATCATAACCTGCATATAACTTCAAAATCTTAAAAATTAATAATAAATAGTTGGCATCTATTTTAAGAAAATGAAAAATAATCATATAATCTGCTGTTACTCTTTTTATGTACATTTGTCTGAGACTATGCTTAAATTTATTTTCTTTTACTAAAAATATTTATAAGATAGCATGTGATTGAGAAATAGATATTTGTGTTAAATTGACTTTTTATTTTTAGGGAATATGTTATATAACTTCACAGTAACTTTGTACCTAAAATAAAAATTAATTGCTGAAACAGAAAACAGTTTTCTATGAAAATGAAAACCTTTATTTTGTTGATATGTCATCTTTTTAATCTTGTTTCTCTTCCAAAACCAGCTTCCA
The DNA here is from genome assembly GCF_900095145.1 of Mus pahari. Lineage (NCBI taxonomy): Eukaryota > Metazoa > Chordata > Mammalia > Rodentia > Muridae > Mus > Mus pahari. The sequence continues at coordinate 74,581,815 of NC_034601.1, forward strand.
TAACATATTATTTAATATCTGAAGCCTGAAAGTATGACATAGGAGAAGTATTATATTAAAAATAAAAAATGGGAATAGAATTCTCCACTGTGTAAGTATATTTGCTTCTCTTGAATAGGTCCTGGGCTTCTGGCATACAGAACTTATGTCCCACAGCTACCTCTCAATCCAGTTTACTGGCATCTCACATATCCTTTTGCCTTTGCATATAGCCACATGCTTATTTATAAACACATAGACACACATAGACACACACACATGCAAATAGAGAGATAGCAGACCTACAGCAGTCACCTTGAACTATCTCCATCTTCAAACTCAAATATATATATATATATATATATATATATATAATGATATATATATATATAATGATATATATATATATATATATATATATAATATATATATAATAATGATATATATAATATATATATAATAATGAAACTAAAAATAGAATTGGAAAGGTAGAAAATTTATTGAATTTCTTAAATTCACACTTTTGAAAACAATTATTTTTCTAAAATTTGTCACCACATTAAATCTATTTTAATGCAAAACATGAAATATGGAAAATTAATCAATGAATATTTCTAAGTAAAATATTTTATTTACTATCAACTTCCATTTTTGGAGAAATGTGACATGGCATTGTTTGCAATTTAGTTGATTATTCAAAGTGTAGTTTCTTAAAATTATAGTTTTTCAGACCATTTCCTCTTTATTTTTTTTCTTTTAGGTCTTCCACTATAGTAGGTAGACATTTCATACTCTTTGTCACTAAATAATTGGGATTTTTCACTTGAAAACTGTTCGGTAACATAGAAATGAAGATTTGCCTCAAGGGTTTTTATGCTACAGTGTCTCAGAGTCAATAATTTGCATGTTTTTAATTTCTCCAACCTAATTATCTGTCTTATTCCCTTACTACTAGTGCTTTAGCCTCATTCCTCTTTAAACAATTATCCTAATACATTTTTAATGATTAACTTATATTATTATAGTGTTTGTGTGTGTATATGTGTGTGTGTGTGTGTGTGTGTATTCCTGACATCAGGGATACTCACAACCTGTATATATTTTTTTGCACATAAGGAGATGGTGTTAAATGCCCTGAAACAGGTGTCACAGGGTGTTGTTTATGTGAATGCTACGAACCAAATGATGGTGGTAGTCCCAAGCCTAGGTCTTCCAATAGAGCAACAAGTGCTCATAATAACACTGAGCATTTTCTCAATCTTCTTAACTAACATTTTGATCACATATCTATATGCTTCTCTTATGATTCCTTCTAAACTAAACTGCTGCCACATTTGCTCCATAAAAAAGGCAACTCAGACCCTACCTACATGCATCTCATACATTCCCCTTGTTGTTGTTTGGATGCACTAATGTTTTCAAACTTCTGGAAACAATCCATTGCTCCACTAAAGTCAGATACTTGGTCTAATCTAGCAATTTTGAAAAAATTCAAGAAGTAAAATTAAAGATCAGGGAAATAATCATGTGAATTCACATGTGCATAAATATCATCTCTGGACAAAATATAGCAAATGTTAAGAGGTGTTTATTTTCAAAGAAGCAATTGTACTGCAATATCAAATTCTCTGATCTTAGCTCTGTGGCCCTTTGTAGTCAGGCTTCTGCTGCAGTGTTAGTCAGTATCTGCTGCATCCCTGATGCTTGTACCTGCATCCCTGATGCTTGTACTATCATGAGATCAGTAGTAACTTTATCTAATTAGCTTCTATACACTTATTTAGATTTTCTCTATTATTCTGGCATAAATTAATCTATCATAATATTATTGAAATTGAGTGCTTCTTATGCTTTGTTACAAATCAAAATGGTGCTAAGGATTTCTTCAAATATGATCTGTGAATTTTACACCAGGATATGATTTATTCAGTATGCATAGATTAGGGTCAGAAGTCTGTATGAAGGAATAAACATACACATACATTTGTTGTCTACATCTCTAACTAAGCCCTTTATCAGAAGGCAAAATATATGTGCTGCTTCTATGACTTAGGGTATATCTACTTGAGGTTATAAGTCACAATTTCATGTATTGTAATGTGATTGCTCTTCCCCATAGAGAGCAGGGAAAACGAAAACACTTCAGCAAGAGCTATCAGTCCCCTTCCTCAGTCAAGGCCTATTTAACCAAGATCATTTGTAGGCACTTAACATTCTTTTCTGAATACCACAAGGTAAAGGTTTTGAAACAATTGTCACAGTCAAATTTTCCTTACAATTTGCTTCTACAAGTTTCAAACTCTTCAGCAAGCAAATCACTCAATAATTAAGTAGAAGTAGAGGACAAAGATACATCTGCATGTGAGTTAAATGCATTTGAAATAAAGTGCATGGAACATTACTCGTAACTTTCTTTACCTGTATTTATAATGACAGACATCATGACATTTTCAGAAGTTATTCTAAAAGTCACTCTAAATGTCAGCCAAAAATTTTAAAGATCTTAGTTTCAAAAGAAGAAATGTTTAGAGTGTAATTTAAGCTAATGTCACACTCAGCTTCTATAATATTACAAAGATTCAAAGTGTTAAAGTGTTTATTCAAATGAAGCCAGTTTGGAAATGCCTGTACAAAAATATTTGGAAAGAAAATACATTGGAAAATAAACTTTCTTTAGCTCCAGAAATTCTGAGGGATTATATTCCATGGTATGTAAAACATAATAGACTAAGCATCATGAAAAAATCTTTTCTATCATACTCTCTTCTATGACTGCTATCCCTCTAATAAAAACGCAAATCACAATTTCATGACATTTGATGACAAATGTGAATTGTAATTAGAAACCCAAAAGTTTAACAAGAAATGAAAACTCAAATGGTCGATCTGAATGAGAATTAATACAAAGTTCTGATTAAACAAAGGAAAAATTAATTGTAGAAATCAATTAATTATAGAATGTAATACATTAGAAAGAGCTTTATAGGATATCAGAATCTATTCTATTTAATCATCTCATTAAATTTATTAACACATGTGAAATTAGATAGAAGCTCAAAATAGTCAAATTCCTACAGGCATAAGGCTACAGTGGACCAAGAAGATAATTGCTGTTGTCATGGTAAACACAACAGGCTTGGAGTCACATCCATATAACTTCCATAATCAGCATGTTAGTCTTTATGAATGCTTCTGACTAACTCAAGAAACCTTGATTATTCTTTCCTAGTAGTACTCTATAATGGTATATTTTAATCCATTGACATTTATGTCCTTAAATTTCAAGTTCATTCAAAATTTCATTACTCTTCTCAAATTCCTTAAGTGACTATCATACTTAACTTACATAAACTCAAGAATATTATATTTTTAGTGGAAAGTACAGAGGGAAAAATATAATTTATCCACCTGTCCATGTAAAGGAGAGATGACTATAGTTTTTATTGCTCATAGTTGACTGATGTTCATAGCTGGCATTCACTGCATCTTTTTTCAATAAGTACAACACTGAAAAAAGGTATCAGTCCCTTCAGGTAGCAAAGCTCACACTTTGTGCCCTAATGTACTCTTTTTAATTGTTTATCCTACCTGGATGCTTTTGGTTGTAATGTGTTTAGAACCATTCAGTGTTATCCTAGGGATAACCAGCATTTCCTTCTGAAATTATTGAATTGTAATAAAGGTATACTACAGAAGACATGTTGTCACTTAACAAGGTATCTTCTTTGGGTTTTTTTGTTTTGGTTTGGTTTTGTTTTGTTTTGTTTTTTCCTTTCTGAACTGACCAGATACAGGAATAAATTCATACCTTTAGTAGAATCAGATCTATGTCTTTCATGCAGAATCTTTTATGTAGTGATGCTATGATTTTATGCTAACAAGTTTTGAAATTGTGAGATCGAGTTTAAAGGGTGATTACTCATATTCATGAGTTGCAACAAATTAACTGTATTTCTGGATCCAATTTATTTTTGGAAAGGGAATATCACAATTTTGATTATTGTATATAATTTATGCTATAACCATTATATAGGAAATAACTGCATATAACACATTTCTGTGCTGTAGTATATGCCAAAATATGTGGGCCATATTGGTTTTTCATCCTATACTATTATACCCTTGATGATTAATATACCATTATTCAATTCTTATTTAAGACAAGCTACTGAGTGATAGGATTGATAGTCACAATTCCCACTCCCATGAACAAGTAATATATTAATGATAAATTAGGTATGTAGCATGATCTCTGCTCAGATACCTGGGAGAAACATGACAACAATGAAATACAAATAAATATTAGAAAGATCTGAGTGCCAAAAAATAAAAATAAAAATAGGTTCATTCAGGTAAATTTATCTTGCTAACTGGGTCAGCATGTAGCGTCAAGGAAAATGATAGTTGCTGTGAAACCCCAGCCTCCAGCCAGCAGAGATGGGGCAAAGACAACACATACACCAAGGCAGGGTTTGAGCAGCTTCTGCTTCAGCTTCCTTTACTCTCCCCTTTATTCTGGGGGATTGCCCATTTTATCCGCCTCCACCCTCTAGTCTCTCACCACTCTTCATCATCCAATCAGCATTCAGCATGCTCTGTACACAAGCCATGCACACAGACAGGGTGCACTTTGATAGGCCAGTGACTCAATATTATGCTGTAAGATGTTATGTGTCAGGCGGACAGCACATAATTATTCAGGTGCGCATGATCAGGTTCTTGGTAAACAAGCAGGGGTCATGGGGCTTGGCAATGAGCCAGGGCACTATCTTGGCTGCCGCAAGGCCACACCCATGACCCACAGATAGTTTCATATACCAGAATGATTTTAAGCCACAGCTGATTTTCATTTAGGAAAAACTCTTATGGACTACATAATGCTTTATGTCGTCAGAGTTATGGTCAAGTGTGTCTTACTCTTATGGTTACCTTTAACCTTTAAGCTTTATATAACTGTATTTGGAAATAAAATCTATGACAAGATACCAAAAACAGTGAAGTCATGAGATCCAAATGGCTTCTTCCAAGTTTTGGGCCATTTTAAGAATAAGAGACACCAAATCTCTCTATAGTGCCAGTAATCATCACGAACCTAGCTGTCAGAAGTCAGATTGTTGGTATAGGTCTTATGAAGTCATGTTTTGAAATTGGAATTCCAGCCTCAGAACTTATATTTCATAATATTGTTGTTAGACCAACCATCTGTGGAAAAGTAATATAATACCTTGTATGAAAAGTAATTGTTTAGAAAGTCTACCATGGGGATTGGCGAACAGTTATTTTTTGTCTTTATGTTTACTTTATTCATTTTTTATAATTTTTTGTAATGTTATGCCGATCTGGTATTTTCAAAATGACTGAAGGATATAAAATAATGTGATTTCAAAATCCGAAGTTTTTTTTCTTCACTTTCTGTCGGTGAACAAGCCTGTAGTATAGTATGCTTACTTGATTTTTATACATGGAAATCAGTCTCTTTAATCTTATGTTCTTTCTCTGGACACAGTTTTATTTCATGAACTTAAAGTTTAGGAAATTCTTTTGTTTATTCAATTTGCTGAATTTTATAAATAAAGGTTTGTAAAGAGCATGTTGAGTGATTTCTATTGGGGACATCATAATTCTATTGGAAATTAAAATCTCAGATGCATTTATAACTATTATGATTTTATGAACTAACTCAATATGTCCAACATATTTTCTCTTACATCTGTGTTCAAATCAAATCTCTCACATTTATTACTTTTAACGTTTCACTAAACATCACTTTATCTTTGATTCATAGTTTAGCCTTATCATGTTTAAAGAATGAATGATATTACCATAAGATCAATTTAAGTGTCACATATGTAACATTCTCTTTTCTGTCCAAATTTGCAGTGCATTCTGAAAACTTCCACAATATTCTCTGTTTTATATGTAATGCTACATCTGGACACTGATCCAGAAATAGCACAATTGGTTTCTTGAATATTTACAGGTATTATCAATTGCGTGTGGTCCACTGGATTATACAGAAAAGGTGACATGACTTGCCTATAACACTGCTTCATCGTGAAACCAGTATCAAATGGGATATGTTTGAATGCAATTCTAAAGTAGTGATAATCCTCTTCTGACTAAATACAATTTCAATTTGGTAGATTCTTGGTTTTCATGTATGTGTTGCTGTTTTTTGTTTTTAAGTAAACTAAATTAATGTTTGTCTACAAGTGTAACACTGCTGTCTATGGAGGCATTTTGAAAGAAGTTTGAGACCAAGACAGACTGCTAGCTAGTCTGTTCACTGGAAGACACCATATCCTGAGACATCTCAGAAAATCTGTTGCATTCAAAGCATTTGGGAAGAACCCTCCTTTAGTACCACAGCTGTCACAGGGGATCCCAGTGGTCTTATGGACCTATAGTGCTCTAATAAGTCTTAAGGAATACTCATCTTCTGTCTAACATGGGCTCCACGGGAAATTTGGGCTTAAATCCTGGTTTGACAAGCTGCTTCTTATAAGCAGGTATAGAAAAGAAAGGAAAGGAAAAGAAAGGAGAGGAGAGGAGAGGAGAGGAGAGGAGAGGAGAGGAGAGGAGACAGGAAAGG
>NC_034601.1:74589452-74591135 GCF_900095145.1 Mus pahari
AAGGGAAGGGGAAGGGAAGGGAAGGAAAGAGGAAAGGGAAGGAAAGAGGAAAGGAAAGAAAAGAGGAAAGAAAAATAGAAGTATGAATTAATTGTTTTAAAGATGGTATAATAAAGTCTGCAGGAGACGTATATTCTGTCTAACATGGGAATTTTGGGTTTAAATCCTGACATGACAAATTAGAAAGGCTTAAATAGGCTAAAATGTGTGTGATTTTTGAGTATTGTGGTGGTTTTATTGTTCCTCTGGGACAGAGGGCAAGCTACAGGTTTTCCTAGTTACAAGCTGAAGCCTATGCTGATTTGGGGAAAAGGCTTTGTCTTTGTGTTTTTGGAAAAGATGATTAACTGAGTGTTAGGTCTCTGGTACTTTATAAATTACAAAATAATAATAGTTATGTTCAATTATATTTGAGATAAAATAGTCTTTTAATTGGACAGAAAGGGGGAAAACATTGTGGATAGCCCTGGGGCTAATTATATTTGATGGTAATTCTATTCTCCTGTGAGCAGTTGTGAATAAGGAATGAGTCAGCACTCAGGTGATTTCCTAAAAATCTGCTTCCCACCTTAATTTGTAAAATAAAGGAGAGCTGATTGGGCAGATAAAAGAGAAGGTGGAACAGAAGGTGAGGGGAGAAAAGAAGGAGAAAATGGAAGCAAATTCACCCAAGAAGAGTAGATGGCAGGAAATAATCAAACTTAGGGCATAAATCAACCAAGTGGAAACAAAAAGAACTATTCAAAAAAAAAAAAAATCAAACATACCAGGAGCTAGTTCTTTGAGAAAATCAACAAGAAAGATAAACCCTTAGCCAGACAAGAGGGCACAGGGACAGTATCCTAAATAACAAAATCAGAAATGAAAAAGGAGACATAACAACAGATCCTGAGGAAATCCAAAACATCATCAGATCCTACTACAAAAGACTATACTCAACAAATCTGGAAAACCTGGATGAAATGGACAACTTCCTAGACAGGTACCAGGTACAAAAATTAAATCAGGATCAGATTAACGATCTTAGTTCCATCTCCCCGAAAGAAATAGAAGTATATATAATTGACCTTAAAAATTCCACCAGATAACTCCTAAACTTGATCAACAGCTTCAGTGCAGTAGCTGGATATAAAATTAACACAAACAAATCAGTTGTCTTTCTCTACACAAAGGATAAACAGGGTGAGAAAGAAATTAGGGAAACAACATCCTTCACAATAGTCACAAAAAATAACTTGGCATGACTCTAACTAAGGAAGTGAAAGATCTGTATAACAAGAACTTCAAGTCTCTGGAGAAAGAAATTGAAGAAGATCTCAGAAGATGGAAAGATCTCCCGTCATGGATTGGCAGGATTAATATAGTAAAAATGGCTATCCTGCCAAAGGCAATCTACAGATTCAATGCAATCCCAATCAAAATTCTAACTCAATTCTTCAGTGAGTTAGAAAGGATAATTTGCAAATTCATCAGGAATAACAAAAAGCCTAGGATAGTGTCTTAGTCAGGGTTTCTATTTCTGCACAAACATCATGACCAAGAAGCAAGTTGGGGGGGGGGGAAGGGTTTATTGGGCCTACATTTGCATATTGTTGTTCATCACCAAGGAAGTCAGGACTGGAACTCAAGGAGGTCAGGAAGCAGGAGCTGATGCAGAGGCCATGAACAGATGTTCTTTACTGG
>NC_034601.1:74591501-74604979 GCF_900095145.1 Mus pahari
AAGTCTATATGGATCAAAGACCTCCACATAAAACCAGAGACACTGAAATTTATTGAAGAGAAAGTGGGGAAAAGCTTTGAAAATATGGGCACGGGGAAAAATTCTTGAACAGAACAGCAATGGTTTGTGCTGTAAGATCAAGAATCAACAAATAGGACCTCATAAAATTGCAAAGCTTCTGTAAGGCAAAAGACACTATCAATAGGTCTAATAAGGGACTAATATACAATATATACAAACAGCTCAAGAAGCTGGATCCAGAAAAATTTTAATAGGGTACAGAGCTAAACAAAGTTCTGAACTGAGGAATACTGAAGGACTGAGAAGCACTTGAAGAAATGTTCAACGTCCTTAATCATCAGGGAAATGCAAATCAAAACAACCCAGAGATTCCACCTCACACCAGTCAGAATGGCTAAGATCAAAAATTCATGTGACAGCAGATGCTAGTGAGGATGTGGAAAAAGAGGAACACTCTTCCACTGCTGGTGGGATTGCAAGCTTATAAAACTACTCTTGAACTCAACATAGTACTACTGGGAGATCCAGCAATACCTCTCCTGGGCATATACCCAGAAGATGTTCCAATTTGTAATAAGGACACATGCTCCACTATGTTCATAGCAGCCTTAATTATAATAGCCAGAAACTGGAAATAACCCAGATGTCCATCAACTGAGGAATGGATACAGAAAATGTGGTACATTTACACAATGGAATACTACTTATCTATTAAAAACAATGAATTTATGAAATTCTTAGGCAAATGGATGTATCTGGAGGATATCATCCTTAGTGAGGTAACCCAATCAAAAAAGAAGTCANTTGATATGCACTCACTGATATGTGGATATTAGCCCAGAAACTTAGAATGCCCAAGATCCAATTTGCAAAACACAAGAAAATCAAGAAGGAAGACCAGCATGCAGATACTTCATTCCTCTTTAGAATAGAGAATACAATACCCATGGAAGGAGTTACAGAGATAAAGTTTGGAGCTAAAAGGAAAGGATGGACCATCCAGAGACTACCCCACCAGGGGTCCATCCCATAATCAACTACCAAACACCACAGACACTACTGCACATGCCAGCAAGATTTTGTTGAAAGGACCCTGATACAGCTGTCTAGTGTGAAGCTGTGCCAGTGCCTGGCAAACAGAAGTGGATGCTCACAGTCATCTATTGGATGAAACACAGAGTCCCCAATAGAAGAGCTAGATATAGTACCCAAGGAGCTGAATAGGTCTGCAACCCTACAGGTAGAACAAAAATATGAACTAACAAGTATCCCCAGAGCTTGTGTCTCTAGCTGCATATGTAACAGAAGATGGCCTAGTTGTCCATCGTTGGGGAGAGAGGCCCCTTGGTCTTGCAAACTTTTTATGCCCAAGTACAGGGGAATGCCAGAGCCAAGAAGTGATTGTGGGTGGATAGGGGAACAGGGTGGGGGGAGGGTACAGGGGACTTTTGGGATAGCATTTGAAATATAAATGAAGAAAATATCTAATAAAAATTGAAAAAAATACACAGAAAAAATGAAATTCTTCAAAAAAAAAATCAAGAAAGTAGATTTGAATGACAACAATTGTTCGGTATTTGATTATACCCAAAGATCATGTATTAAACATTTGTTTCCAGTCGATGACGCTGCTGGGATATAGTCAAACATTAACTAGGTTAATATTCATGGAAGGAAATTATTTCATTGGGTGTGAGACCTAGTGATTGTGATAACTTACTTTAGATTTAGGATTTTATTCTCTCTCTCTCTCTCTCTCTCTCTCTCTCTCTCTCTCTCTCTCTCCCTCTCTCTCTCTCTCTCTCCCTCTCTCTCCTTCATTCTCTGTGTTTCTCTTTGTCACTCAGTCTCTCTCTGCCTCTGTCTGTCTCTCTGTCTCTCTGTTTCTCTTTCTGACCACTGTCATATCAGTTACTCTCTTTAGCTTTGAGACATAATCTAATATTTATTACCATTTTCATCTCTGATTCCATATCCCATTCTCAACTAAGCCCCGATGCTCACTTCTTTCTTTCTCTTTCTTTCTTTTTTTCTTTCTTTCTTTCTTTCTTTCTTTCTTTCTTTCTTTCTTTCTTTCTTTCTTTCTTTCTTTCTTTCTTTCTTTCTTTCCTTCCTTCCTTCCTTCCTTCCCTCCCTCCTTCCTCCTTCCTTCCTTCCTTCCTTCCTTCCTTCCTTCTTTCTTTCTTTCTTTCTTTCTTTCTTTCTTTCTTTCTTTCTTTCTTTCATTTATTTTTTTGCCACCACAATGATTTGTGTCTTTGTTTAATGGGAGAGCAATTTCCCCTTAGCAAACCATAATTCCCCCTATTTTTTTTTTTTTTTGCTAGCCCCATTTTGTAGGAGGTAACTGTATTTTCTTAAAGTTATTCACAAGAGGCTAAGTTTCTGTGTAGAACAATTTCTTTTTCACATGCATCAGATCCAATTGTTTCTGATACATTTCTCTAGTTATTCAATTCAAATACTCTGTAACACATGAGGAATTAGAGAGTTTTAAGGATTACATACATATCAAAACATTTGGCAAATATCCAAAGCCATCAAACTAATTATGAAAAAAAAATAAAAAAAATAAAAAACAAAACAAAACCAAAAACAAACAAACAAACAAACCCAAAAACTTGTTCCAAATTGAGGCATCCTTTTCTAGGAGGAAGGCAAATAAAACTCAAGAAGATAATAAAATGATGAGGGTGAGCAGTTAAGACCACTGCCTTCTCTTCCAGGTGATCTGTGTTCTATTCCTAAGACCCACATTGGAGTTTACAATCATGTGTAAGTTATTCTGGCTGAACACTAGTCTGGCATCCATAGATTCTCGGGACACTGGTGGGGCACAGAAATAAAAGTGCACCAAATATCCATGTAGTATATGATGATGATGATATAGTTTCCTAATAATAACACATAATAATAAAAAAAGATAATAATTGTTAGAACATTTTAATGCAAAAATAAATTCCTTACAATACTCAGTAAGTAAATGATACAAGTCTTAAAACTTCAAAATCCAAAAAATAAATAAATAAAAAAAATAATAAAAGTTAGATTCACTACTCCAGTTCTTATGAAACAGCAAATTACTATTAAGGAAAGAAGATTCTCTTTTTGAGAGCTGCCTGAAAGATGGTCAGGGGGCTTCACTGAGACGAGTTCTGAAATCATCACCACTGCTCCTATGGGATTTTCTATGATGTAACAACGTTGAGCTATTGATCCTCCTTTCAATAACCCAGAGAAACTCATAAGTCCTAAAGATTTACGTGGAATGATTCCTTTAGCCTATCCTTTATGTTCTATCCAGGACTGATAGAAAATTGTCCATATTTCTCCAGAATTATCCATACAATAAAAATGTGTAATTGTTTCTTTACATGAAATCAATCTAGTCTACATATAATATTAGACTAGTATATAACACTGGCACAAATTAATATAAGACTGCCACAAATGCCCATTTAGTTATAAAAGAAACATTTGAATAATAATAAAATATAATTATTTAAGATTCTAAATAATAATTTATATACCTGAAGCCAAGTTGAACAATAGATGCTAAGGTTACTAAACTCAATTACTTTGGCAGAAGAAATATTTACTCCACTTGGAAATTTTAAGCACTCATTATATAGGGCTATAGTGTATATAAAAATATTTCTATAAACTATGTGTTCTTATTAAATAAATTATACAAAGCATGGATGAGCCTTTACCATTGTTTTATGGAGCCAAATATTTGACAAAATTATGAACACACACTAAAACTATGTAATGCAGATAAAAACATATTACTTAATACATTTTGATAGACCAGTGCAGATCATTTATCTTTTATTTAAGCAAAATATTGCTAGCTAGCATAAAAATTATTTTGTTCATAATGTTCATTATCTTGCTATTATTGCTACAGATACAAATTAGGTGAGTTAGTAAAAGTTCTGAATCAGTTATTTGTATAAATTTGGGTATATATGTAGTGAAAACACTGCAGAGGTTAATGCTTGCACATGTAGAACAGTCAGGCTTGTGCCAACTCAAGAATATGTGAATATCTTTGTATGGCTATCTATGACCTCATTCCTTTGCAAGGGAAAGCAATGAAGCTAGGAAGTTATTTAGATACAACTCAAACATTTATTTTAATAAGTTCAGTCTTTGCAAGTACTTGGGTTAAATCTTGTTTCGGTAGAATTTTTTTCCCTCTGTACCTTCCTCAAAAGGATACTATAATATCTTCATCTAGTCTGATATGTTTATAATTTGAAAAGGAGTTGCTTTGTAATAATGGTAGAAATAGCGTGGAGTTAAAAGAGGAGAGAGAGAAATGAAAGGGAAAGGGAGGAGGATGTGGAGGAGAAAATAATAAAACAAATTCACTTTCTTTCTTCTTCCAGAATGACACATTATAGATTTGATAGTCTCGTTATATTTGACTGGACGTTATATGCTATGACCACACAGTTTACCATTTATTCTGAGCTATGATGTTATCTGAAGTAAAGACAGAAGTCAGAAAGTGTTGTGGTAAAAAATGGAAGTAAAGAAATTTGTGGGGTAAAAGAAACACAGTGCTTTCTTCCCGAATTATCTTTGCTTAAGCTTAGTGCTCTGGCAAGAACGAAGCTTGGAGTTTACCCATAAACAGTGAACTGTGTGGCTTGTTCCTTTTTCCATCCACACCTTCATTTTTAAACACCTTATTACTCACAGTGTTTTCGCAGTACAGCAAGAAGTAGATTCACAAAGATAAAGTTTTTCCAACATTGCTGAACCGTATTACCACTGTAACTCTATGCTAGAATTAGTAGAATCTGTGAATTTTGAAAAATATAGTTAATGTATAAACTATATGGTTAAATAATCTAAAGGTCAAGTAATGTAAGATGGCATTATATTTCATCCACTATAAGTACAATTTTTTTTTAAATGGTAACTTTGCCAATAGTTTTTATAAAATGTTACAGTTGTATATGGACTTATCAGGATGTCTGGAAAAATGATTGCTGAATATTGTATTTTTATCATAACTGTCTGCTCTCTCTTCTTATCATAGTCACTCATTCATGGCTGAAATGCCACTCTGACTGTAACACTGCTTTGGAACAGATCATTTATCTTACCTGTACTAAATGTAAGTATGATTCTCAAACGGCTCACCTCTCTGCAGTATTCTAAGATGTTCAAGATGATGTAGTACTGGTTTCCTCTCTCTGCTTTTCCTGCCTCTTCAAGATTATATTTAAATTCTTTATTAAATGGTATTAAAATGAATATTTTGACAGTAATTAATGAATGATAAATATTATATCAGATATATCCATAATTTTACAATCCATTTCATTTTAAAACTTAAGTATTTTATCATTTGGAAATAAAGATATAAAAATACGCAAACAACATATTCAAAAAAATCAGAATTAATTGCAAAGAATTCAGTGAAGCTTGAAGAAATGATAGGATTAGGAGACTCTGATAGAGTACTTGCTCTGGTTTAAAAAGAATGTTTAGCAAATTCAAACTGTAAGCTTCTTTATTTTAATCAGAGACATTTCTTTTTTCTTTTCTTTTTCTTGTTTTTTTCCTTTAGTGCCATTCTGGATCCAACATCTAGGTAAACTGTTCAGACACTGGAAAAGTTATGTGTAGTTTTATTTGATAGATATTCTGTTTATCTTAGAAATATATTTGTTTTATTTTGACTGAATGGATATTCACCAGATTATCCTATTCACCAGAAATGTTCTACAAGACATTTGAGATTTTATTGAAATGAGTCTTTATATCATATATATCTTTATATATATATATATATATATATATATATATATATATATATATATGTGTGTGTGTGTGTGTGTGCATGTGTGTGTGTATGTATAACATATATACACATATATAGATAATATACGTAGAGATGATGCAGACAGATGCAGAAGCACAAACACACACATACACACTCACAGACACAGGTACAGGGATCCATTTGCCTTCATTTTGTGTGTTCTGCAAGCTTTTGAAACAAGCAACTTTACATTTTACTTGACAATATATCACTACTTTTAAAAATAAACTGTATTTATTTTATTTCAAGTAGAAAAATTTATTAGGATCTACCTCCTCACCAAATTTACTATAAATTTACATCTCTTCCAGGTGCCATCACATTATATTTAAGGTCTGTATTTGGACTTAAAATCAGCTATGTGCAGTGAACTAATTTGAAAGTATCCTAGATCATGAATATGGTAAAACATAATATTCAATTTAAGCATAAATTTGCTTTGCAAATAAACATAAAAAATATAACATATATGACAAAACATGTAAGGATATTATTAATGAACTAATATAACATGAAGTTATAAGCCATCATGATGATATGTATGTCTATCAATTAAAATCACTAAGAGAAGTTATTACAAAATTAATTTTAACTTTGAAGACAATTTTGTCTGTTGAACCAAATTACAATTTGTTTTTCAAAGTAACATACATCACCTCCTGAATTACCTTGGGCCTCTTCTATAGTTGATAAGATCTCAGTAATAGGTGCAAGTAAATATTTTCAGTTTGGAAGAAAATATATGTTCCAAACAATTCCTATGGTGATGTTTAAAGTTATAATATAGACATAATTTTAGAGTAACTTTATATTCACTTCAGGAAATTAATTTCTCAGACACTTATAAAACAAACAGCAAGTATGAAAAATATTAACAGATAATTAGACCATAATATATGAATCTCCAAATAATGTTTGTTTTGTAGAGAAGAGTGTTTTCAGTGTTATTATTCATTCACAAATGTATATACACACATACACACCCAAGTATATGCAGACAAGAGTAAAATAAATCTTTTAATATATATGCAAATAGAAGCTTAATTTATAGACATAAGTTAGTTTAAATGTTAGCCTTGCGTATCTCTTCTCTTAGCTGCTCTAGATTTGTAGGTTGAAGGTAAATGTCTTGTAATTACATAAACCAGTGGATTATTTTTATTAGTGATAGCAAATTGCATTTGGAGATAAGTGTTACTTTTTTCAAAGCATTATTATAATTTCCTGTTAACTAATCTGAAGAGCAATTGAATTTTGCTTGCAAACAATAAATATTGTCTGCCCATTAATTGACATTAATTTCTAATTTCAGGATTTTTTAAAAAATTAAACTGTGAATAAAAAAACAATGTCTTTTGAGTTTTATTTATCAGATTTAAAATCTGTAGGAATAGTTTACATAGTGATTTTCTTTTAAACTAAATATGGACTAATTTGTTTTTAAAAGAAATGCTAAATGTGACATAATGACATGATTCATGAAGTAATGCATATCAAGAGTAATATATTCAAAAGAAAGATTCATATACAAAGACAGAAGCAGAATTTAAAATAAGCAGACACAGGATCGATGATATTTTGTTTACATGTCTAGTCCTCTTGGAAATATAGGAAAAAAATCTTTTTTTTTTATTGGTTTGTAGTTTTCTAAACGTTTTTGGCCATTAATTTTACATTTGATATGTTTTTAAAAGTTAGCTCTTAAATATAAATGTTTTCTACAAATTACAATATGTATGGGATTATAATGCATCATACTATGTAGATCAGAGTCAATATTTTTAGGTTCATACCTGCTTCATCAAGCGCTTTCTAATTTGCCCAGTAACCAATAACTCTGAATCATAATCTACAATTCTAGTATTAAGATTATCAAACATTCCTAATGAGCAGTGTATAATACAGTTTACTGTGTCAGTGAATCTCTGAAGTATTTATTAAGATTGTGTAAAATTCAAACAAGTTCTAAAAGCATTCCATTTGTGTAGTGTTGTGTAGATAATACAGTGTCTGGAGCCCTGTGGCAGAGGATCTGCTACCTGCCTCCATGGCATTTTCTAAGGAACAATCTCTACCAATTTCCACATTAGAAAAAAGTACAATTTAAGTCTTAATTGTAACTTCTAATTTATTTTGTGCAAACATGAGGCATCTTTAGGTGGTTCCAATGTTAGATGTACAAGGTGTGGGTAGCAATCAATTATTTATAGATTATAAATCATATACTTATTTAATCAAGATCATTATATATTAATTTATAACTAACTAAAGATGAATGATGTCCTTCATAATAATATCATGAATGTGATTATTTTTAAATTAAGAGTTAAGTTTTGTGAGATATTTTATATTTTTACAAATTGCATGTAGATGTAGGACATAATCAATATTTTTCCAAGTTGTGCAATATTTTTATTTTATGTTTTTAAGTCCTGAAAATATCATCTCATATAAATATATTAAGCATCATGGTAGAAGTATGTATCAGACCAATTCATATCTTTACATACAAAGAGTACTCATAGGTTTAATATTCCACTGTATTTATGGCTTTGAGATACATGATAAACAACTTAAATATAATGCTGGATAGCAACATTTTTCCTGTCTATATCCCTCTTCTATTACAGAAAACAAGGATAGCATCCTGTGATGTGTGGGATCATTAAAGCTAATCTAAACAGCAACACCAACATCTGTCAGCTTTTGCTGTCTGCTTTCTAGAAAGAGCCTGCATGCCCTCGGATCCCAGAGGGCATCCCAGCAGGCTTGACTGTTTACAAACAGTTGGTACTTTATTCTGAGGTTATTCTCCAAGCTCAGAATTCTAATGAGAGGAGAATAAGGGCTATGAAAACAGATGTTCAGTTGTATAAGAAAAAAAAGAAAAAATGATAGTAGGCATCTGCATGCATCAAAATAGATGTCTTCAAGAAGGCACTGTCTTCTTTGTTCGTAAATCACCCATATCAGTAAAGAATTCCATTTGAATATTGACATTAACATAATATTCCACATAACACTGATTTAGCCAGGATGCACCCTAATGGAAAATAGAATGCTACATTTGTTTTCTAATTTTAAAAAGTTTAAAGACTTATAGACTCTTAAAGAATAAACTGTTGAATTATGAGAAAAGTGGTGAGACATTTGATGAACTGATACTTGTTGACGTTTAGTCTGTTGTTATTTATTGTAATATTAAATACAAACTCTCAAGGTCTGGTTGCCCCTGGATACAAGGAGATCCTCATGTACAACAAGTTATGTTATGTAATCTTGCCTCTTTAGTATAAAGCTATTGAATAAATAATGATTCCTACTCTCAATTATTGGGCAGAAGAGAAGTAGGTAGAGGTTAAGTTCCCAGACTTGGTGCTCAGTGCCCGAGGCAGGACAACAAGGGAGAAGAGGGAGTAGGTAGAGAGAAGATTCTATGGGGTAAGGGAGAGTGAGAACTGGCTAGGAGGGCTTGCCAACTGGAGTAAGACCAACCCAGACAGAATGTGGCAAGTCATATTTCAGGGATATTTATAGGAAAATACACAGAATAGCCATAGATGGTTAATATGGTTAATATCTGCCCAGCTCTACTGCTGTTTAAGACACACACACGCACGCACGCACACACACACGCACACATACAAACACACACACACACACACACACACAGAGAGAGAGAGAGAGAGAGAGAGAGAGAGAGAGAGAGAGAGAGAGAGAGAGAGAGAGAGAATTTTGTCTTGAGAATTGAATGATCAAAGATAGGGGGTAGAAAACCCTGAATGAGATTTACTTGTGACAAGTTTCACTTAATAGACAAATGATAGTGGTTAGAATTACTGGTATATCTAACACCCTGTTGGTGTTCTTTAATGAAAATTCCAATGTTAGCACAAAGTTTCCTCCAAATATACTTAAATTTAAACTGTGTTTGAAACACTCATCAATTATCTTACACAACTGCCATCAATGTTTCATTTTCTGGCAAATTTTACAGATGTTGCATACTATAAAGTTTTGCATGTGTCTCTCTTTGTGGTATGATGAGTGTGTTTGTGAGTGTGTCTGTATGTGTCCGTTTGCATATGTGTATGTACATGTGTAAAGGTCCATGTATGCATGTGTGGACCCCTTGTGAATGTCATCTTTCCTTGAATGCCCTCTACCTTTTCAATTAGATCGTGCCTCTCAATTATGCCCAGGGCTCACATATTACTGTGTTTTCTTTTTGTGAATTACATAAGAAGTGTGTACTAAATAGCTGTTTTGGCAAACAGACTGTGTTTCACATCTATGCCACTTGTTGGTGTTCTATTTTCAGTATCTATCAAATAAACGACACAGTAAACTTGGATTTTTCACCTGGGGTTACTTTATTTTATTGCTACCAAAATCATGAAATATACGTTGCTTTCACTCCAGTCTCCACCGCCTGCTTTTTTCTCATTCTTAGTCTTCACTTTCATTAGCATATGGTTCACCTTGATTCTAACAAACGAAACACTTAACTATTGTTCTCCCAATCCATAAGTCTTCATTTTCAAAAATAGGAAGTAATTACAGAAAAATCCATGATTTAAATTACATTTGTCTCACTAATAATATCCCAGTAGTTATTTTCTCATTTTCTTTTAAAGTAATAGTAATACTTTCTAAGAAAAATAGTCAAAATAGAAATGGCAAACACTTTTTAAAAGATATTTCATAAGTTTTGGGTTTTTAAAATTATTTTATTTACTCACATTCCAGCCATACTCCCCACTTAGTCACCTGTCTCACAGTTCCTCATCCCATTCCTCTTCCCCTTGCCTCCAAGAAGGTGCTTCCCTCCCATCCCCCCTTCCCTGGGGCCCCAAGTCTCTCAATGATTAAGAGGATTAAGCACATCTTCTCCCTCTGAGGCAAGACCAGATGGACATCTCCTACATATGAGCCAGGGGCCTTGGACCAGTCCTTGTACATTCCTGGTGCTAAGTCTTTGGGTCTGAGTTGAGTTGAGTATGCTGGTCTTTCTTATGAGGGAAGGTAGATTTTCAATTTTACTTTTCTATCTCATTAATTTTACAACTCAGTTTTCTGACTACTGACTTCTTTGTATAGCTATCCCATGAAATGTTTACTAGTTAAATATTTCTTATTTATAACAAATTTCTAGAACATGACGTTCATTTATTAATAACGAAACATGTAATGAAAGTAAATACATAATAAAATTGGAACAACTGTTTTAAAATGTTATGTAGAAATGTGTATGGTTTTGTGACTAGGTGATACATAGAGGCTAAGAGAAAGAGTCCATGAGGAAAATTACCCATCTTGTCATTAAGTGACTCTTAGCTATCATCCTTGTTATCAAATAAGATTTTACAAGTAGAAAAGAACTAAAGGGTAAACACAAAACTTCATTTTGTGAGTTTGGCATAGAATGTTCAGAGAAATATGGAGTCTGTGGTTATTTATTGGGTGATTTAGAACATTAATATTAGGAGTTAATTACTAAGCAAATGGCATTAAAATCCCATTTTTTTTTTCTTCTTTTGTGGAACTCTATTCTTTCATTGTTCTAGAGCTGTTTATTGATTCTTTGTCTTCTCTTTGGCATGTTTAATCTTTTCTTTATACCAAAATATCCTCTCTAATATCCATTATAGAGATGGCATAATTATAATAATGTATTAAAATCATTTTTATCATGGAAAGTTTTCTATCTACTTCAATTATGACATGATTTGAGGAGAACAGCAGTCAGAGCATGTGATCTATAACTTACAGAATATTTTTCTTACTTTCATGGTCAACATTGAAACTTTATCTATTATAGGAGTTGATCTTTCTTCTTTCAATCTTTCAATATCTCTTGTTCTGTCTATTTAGTATTTTGTTAGCACTTTGTATATAAATTCTAATAATAAAAATTTCCAAGAAATCCTTGCCATCTTAAATATTAAATCCAAAGAAATACAGTCACATCATAACAAAAGGTGGATAAATTTTGTAGCAGGTTTTTCTAAATAATAATTGAAGGAGGATCTCAAACTCTTTACTCCTGAACATCTGGTGTCCCTGCTATCTTGCTTACAGCTGTGTTTAGATACAAGGAGCAGCACAAAAGGATATCAAATGCATAACACAGAAATAAAATTAAAATAGTAGATTACTAGCTGCTTTTTGACCAAATATATGAAATGTGAGTCAAATTTTTATGTAATATATGTTTAGTATATATTTGTGCATATATATATATATATATATATATATATATATATATATATATATGATTAGACAAAACTCTAGTTGTCGCATGTTTTGATTAATATTTTTTCCTATTTTTAAGGATTTTGTGATTGACATTAACACTAGAAGCTAACATCCATGTATTAGCAGAGAGATGAATGAGAAAGTTACTGTTGATAAAGTTAAGCTGATATAAAATTTTACAGTGAAATAAAATTTGGTATTTCATATTGTAAGAGTATTGAATTTGTTATGACAACATAAACTTCTGAACAATGAATTTATTCATGTTTTGCTCCAAATGGGATTTTTGCAATGAATACTAATTTATGAGTTTGCAAAAGTCTCATCCCACATACACATTCTGCTTACAAGTGCCACTAGGTATATTAAATATGCACAGGTACATTTATATCTGTATGTCTATTACATATCAGTATCTGTAATCTATGAGATACACACAATTAGAATACTCTTGATACTCATATGATAGATTGTGTTTGTGTTTGATTTATTATTAAACTCTAATTTTTAGTATTTTTATTTTCGAAATAAAAATCCATTAATTTTCCAATTTCTAACTCTAAGAATTTCAATATCCTGCCTTGCATTCTCTCAAATTAATAACCACTATTCCTTTAAAAGTTGTTATATATATACATATTACCAAATATATGTATGTTATATATGACATGTATGTTGTATTTTTGTATTATATTATCTGTCTTTTGCAAAAGACATTTTGTTGATGAAGGGTAGGGTCTCCACTTATATGTGAATATCTTAAGCTAGGATTGGCAGATGGATGAGAACTTACTCTGTGTGTATTGATGGGAATTACTTTACAAAATTTCATCCCTTTTTGATCTATCTATTTACCTCTCATTTCACAATTTCATCTTTATTTAGAGCTAAATAACACTTCATAGTATATGCGTTCCATATTTTCCTTAGCCGTCCATTGTTTGAAATCATTAGATTTGTTTCCATTTTCTAACTACTGTGACTAGAGTAGCAATGGACATGCTTGAGCAAGCATCTGTGGTGTAAGCCGCTGAGCTCTATGGACACGTGCCCAGTGTTACATCTCTACACTGATTTCCAGAGTTGTTGCACCAGTTTGCAACATCTCCAACAATATTAAATGCAGATATTTTCTTCACATACACTCTAGCATTTGGTGTTGTTTAATTTATTGCCCTTTGCAATAGACAGGGGTGAGATGAGATCTCGAAGTTGTTTTTATTTGCATTTCCCTAGCTGGTAAGGATGATGAATATTTTTGAGATACTTCTTAAAGATTGTATTTATTTCTTTAGTTGTTGTTGAAAAATCTCTCCATTCAGATCCAAAGTCCAGCTTTTTTTGAATTATTATTTGG
>NC_034601.1:74604994-74617975 GCF_900095145.1 Mus pahari
TTCTTTCTTTCTTTCTTTCTTTCTTTCTTTCTTTCTTTCTTTCTTTCTTTCTTTCTGTCTCACTGTTTAGTACTTTTAAAATATATTCTGGTTATTGCTCCTCTGTTAGTGCATAGCTAAATATTTTATCCCCTTTGTAGGGGACCTTTTTCTCAAATTTTTTTTTTTTTAGTTTGGAAAAAAGTTTTTAATGTTTATGAGGTCCCACTTGCCAATTGTTGGTCTCAATTCCTATGCAATTGGCCTAGTATTCAGAGAGTCCTTTTCCTGCCCTTGTATTTATTGGCTTTTTATTTTCTATAGAAAAGTCAGTGTTTCAAGTTTCATATTTCCTACATTCTGTTAGGTTTTATACATGTGATGGGTAAGGGTCTCCTTTCATTTTTAATATATGCACATCCAATTTTACCATAATCAAATCTGAAGGTGTCTTTTCTCCACTAAGACATCTTTGTGTAGGATTGAGGTTATAATCTTTTACAGAAATGGTGGTTCAATTTTGTATGTGTTTGTTGAGCAATCAAATTTGTTTCTGATTTATTTAGAACAGATTGTGCATTTTATTCATGAATTATTTTAATTAATTTAATCCACAATATTACGTGATATGCATAGCTACTTTTATTTAGTAGTATGCTTATAAACTTTGTAGTACTTTACTGAACAATGGATTGTGTCACCGTAGCACATATTGTTGTTATTGTTTGAATATGGTATCAATTTATAAAAATAATTCATTTTATTTTTAATGATGGTATACATGAAGAAGAGGTATATGCAAACATATATGTAGGTCTCCATGGGGCTCAAATATGATTCCAATGGAGATGGAATTACAGAGCTTTATAAGACACTTATCACTGATGCTGGAATTCACCATGGATCTTTTGAAAGAAATAAACCACACCAGCCCCTGAAGCATATTTGTAGCCCTTAGATGTTACTGTTTAATGACTTGAAACATGGTAAACTGCTGTGACATAGTTGTGATATATGTCCCAAAAGTTCCCGCATCTGATCTTTTGGTCTCAGGTTGGCAGCATTGTTTCAGACAATGGTGTAAACATTTTAAGAGGTAGGGTTGATGGAGGATACATTACCTGTGGCTAGATGTGAAGCTCTCGTCCCTGTTCCTAGTGATTGTTCATGCTTTCATTCGTGTCGATTGCATGTGAACATTCAGGGGCCACTTCTACAAACATGGCTTTCCTCTGTGTTGGAATATATTTCCAGTCAGGGTGGACTACATCTCTGAGAAACATTAAATAAAAATGAATCCTTTTACCTTGAAGTTGATTTTCTTTCAGGACATTTTATCACAACAGCTATTAAGTAGGTAACAAAGCAGCAAGTTAGTAGGGAAAAACTGAACAAATATTATTATTTCATAAACAATGGTAAAAGTTCAACAATTTTTCATTACAAAGTTTAGCAAAAGATGACCATGACATAACTTATGATTGGCATTATATTTTTCAGAAACATACTGAATATTGTTTCATCTTCTCTAGATGTCTTCAAACAATTCAGCTCTTTTGAAACTTTTATAGCATACTGTTGTAAATAAATTGGAAACTAACCTTGGGCCCTGTGATAGGTAATTGATACTAGAGTACATTCCAAATTACCAAAATGGAGGCCAAAGGAAATACACAAATTGGCTCGATAAAGTGATAAAGCCAAGTACTCAAGAGAAGGTAAACTGAAAAATGAAAAGTGATTGTCCTGAGCCTTCTATGACTGTAGCTTTTGTTGAAGTTTGAAGAATCAAGGTTTGATGAACTAATGAGCATGAAAATCAGGCAAGTGAGCTACACTTATTTTTTTAATTAGATATTTTCTTCATTCACATTTCAAATGCTATCCCGAAAGTCCCCTATACCTTCCCCCCACCCTGCTTCCCAACCCAACCACTCTAGCTTCCTGGCCCCAAGAGGTCCTAAGAGAAAATCTCATAGCTCTGAGTGCCTCCAAAAAGAAACTAGAGAGAGCATACACTAGCAGCTTTACAGCACACCTAGAAGCTCTAAAACAAAATACACCCAAGAGGAGTAGACGGCATGAAATTATCAAACTCAGGACTGAAATCAACCAAGTGGAAACAAAAAGAACTATGCAAAGAATCAACCAAACCAGGAGGTGGTTCTTTGAGAAAATCAATAATCTAGATAAACCCTTAGCCAGACTAACTAGAGGGCACAGTGAGCTACACTTTTAAGGCTTTGCCTCTGTTTATTTGGGTAGAAAAGAGTGCCAAAAGGAAAAATCATGAGGCTGGGTTGACTGCAGTGTACAGATAAGTGAATGCACGTATAGGAGTTTCACTGTGACCATACTGGCGCTTTGAATAATTATAAGGAGGTGTTCCCACCAATTCTTTGTACCTGGTTAATTAATGTGGTGTAAATAAAGCCCCAGGACCACGCTGAGTCTTAGATGTGGCCTCTGGAATGATAGGTCATGACAATTACGGCATGACAATTCTATTACTGTTGGTTAACTCCTTCCAGCCTTTTAGACCAGGAGGATATATCTAAGAACGTTTTATTGTTTTGGGTTAACATTTTAGTTTTATAGTCCATTTAGAGCTGCTAGGGGATTTCTTATTTTATGAAAGGTCAATACTGGCTTCATTACCTTTCAAATGTGAGAATAGTTACAAATTGTTTAGGGATATTTCTCACAGTTTAATGCAAAATCCCTGCACTTCAAATTCTGACAGTTCTTGACAAACACCTGGATCTGTGTCTCTTCAGTATCCGTCCAACTCTTTCCTATTCTATGAGTTCTAACATCCAGTTTAACTCAAAATTTTAATTTGCACATGAGCTCCTGAGATTATGAGTAGGTAAATGTGTATTTGCAGTACATTCCATTTCCAATAGTAAATGAGTTAATTTTTTATTATTCTTTCTTTCCTTATTAATGAGTTATTTCTTTTAGCATTCTGTGCATTTTTATTTCTTTCTTTTTTCAATTTTTTATTACATAATTTCTTTATTTACATTTCAAATGCTATTCTGAAAGTCCCCTATACTCTTCTCTTCCCCTGCTCCCCTCCCCATTCACTCCCACTTCTTGGCCCTGGCATTCCACTGTACTGGGGCATATAAAGTTTGCAAGAACAAGAGGCCTGTCTTCCCAATGATGGTCAACTAGGCCATCTTCTGCTACATATGCAGCTAGAGACACAAGCTCTGGAGGTACTGTGTGATGTATCAAATTTTGTAGGGTGTCTTAGTTTTAAGCTCTTTGCATTAAATTGTTTAAAGATAACTTTTTAAGTACTGCTAATGAAATATGTTTTAAAATCTGAGTTTGAAGTGCTTAGTAGTTAAGAACATGTGTTGTTCTTGCAGAGAACTTAAGTGGGCTTCCAAGGACAAACTGCATACAGCTCACAATCCTCTGGAATGTCAGCTCTTAGAGTTCTATCACTGTGAGCTTCATAGGCACTATACATACCCACAACAAACACATAAAATAATTAAAATAAAAACACTTAAAGCCTGATCTGGATTTTTCCTATTTAATTTTATCAATGTGTATAAATGTTTGACGTTGAATATTTTGTGTGGATGACTGTTTTGCCTGAGTAAATACTTAGGTGAATCATATTCACATCTGTTTTCCTTGGGGTCTAGAAAAACGGCATTGGAAAGTTGTGGGTTCTTGGGAACTAAAACTGTTTTTAACCCCAAGCAATCATTCCAACACCTTTATAATGTGATTTTTATGAGAATGTATTCAGATAAAAAAAAAGAATTTTTAATCCTGTTCCTTAGAATTCCCTACTGTTTTGTTTGTCAGCTGGGAAAAAACAAAACAAAACAAAACATGTTTCTATCATTTCAGTTTTTGCATTGAATCTGTCTTCTTTCTCTTTGATTATTGCATGCTTATTTTGATTATACAATTTCTTTAATGAAAACTTCACTTTTCTCTTCAAAACTCTGGTAGTAGCCTAATATTTATGTTGTCTTACTTAATACAACTCTTCCACATCTCTTAAAATATTTTATCAACATAGCAAGACAACCACTAATATTTTCTATCTACCATGCCTCCTGTGCATCCCATTTCCGTTTTAAGTTAGGCATGATTTTAATCGTAAGCACTTTGAATTTCCTATAGGTAGCTTAATCTTGTTGATAAATGTGCATGTGGAACAGTTAAAGTCTAGACCATAGTTTTTATTCTATCTCCTGACATGTAGTGGAAGGGAAAAAAGTGAAGATCAGGACAAATAGACACTTTTTAATACCAACCTTAGACAGAAATTAAAGAATTAATAACCAGCTTTGGATAAGCCTTTTCCTTTGGACCAGAAGGAGAAAACACACCCTGGATTACTTATTGTCAGTGTATATAATCATTTAGAGGATTTTGAGTATGTTACTATTGAATTGGATGGACTGAAATTTATCTAAATATGGCAATGTGATTAGTAACATTGTAGTATACCTGCCAATGTAATAAGGAGGATAGATAACTCTTGCCTGGGAATGGTGCAAAGCTCACCCATGCATCTTTCTACACTGTTTTGGTGTCTACTGTGTTGGTGTTTGTCACTGTAGTGTATTACAGTCTTAATATACTGCTCCCCAAATCACCCATGATATTGCTATAAAACTTCTTTCATATATAACGCAGTCTTGAAATTTAGAGATATTTACTTTAAAAATAAAAAGAAAGGAAGGAATAAGTCCTTTTATAAATATTAGAAAACCATCACCACAGCAACAAAATAAAATAATGATAGAATTCCAGAAGTAGATAATTACAAACTATCATGCCCATACCAAAAAAAAAAAAAGAAATGGAAGAAGAAGTATGGCGGCCAGTGTAGTAGCTCAGTACATAAAGGCATGTGCAAGCACACACAATAATAATAATTATTAATAATCATTATGAATAATAAATACATTTAAAAAATCTGTTAAAAGAGCATGTCAAAAAAATAAGAGCTAATCTGAATCAATTAGTGTAGAGGCTGCTTACTTCATTCAGAGAAAGAATTGCAAACATATGAAAGATCTATAAGGACAGTGTCTGTATGAAACTCAGTTTCTCAAGAACTTGTTTGGTAAAAGTTGAATATCTCTAAGAAACATAAATCAGAAGAATTGGCAGAATTGGCAACACTCATTAAGATCCTGCATTCCTTTGTATTCTACCTAGTCAGAAGCTGCTACATCAGTGTTACGTCTCTGAAAAGAGAGTTGTAAATTCTATGAGGAAAATTGAAACTGAATTGTGATGTCATTGCTGTCTAAAATGATATTGATCTTGACTACAGCTCAAAGTGTGGGTGTAAACCTGATATTTGGCAGGAGAAAGATTCCATAGAATCCCAGGGCACATCAATGAATATTCTTAGAATAAGTAGTAAAATAAAACAAATAAGTTGAATTGAGGAAGTCTTATTTTCTTCATCTTAGTTAATTCATCTGCTAATAGCAGTTCCAGAATTCAAAACTCCATTGTGTAAAGGAGGTACATTGTGTGTCTATCTGTCTGTCTATCACCTATCGATCAATCTGTCTGTCTGTCTATCTATCTATCTATCTATCTATCTATCTATCATCTATTTATCATCTACTTCATATATCTCTCTATTTATCTCTCATCTACTTACCTAACCTGCTCAGTCCATTTGAGTGTTCCGTTCATGTATATATCATGAGTCTATTTAATATTTTCGGTAGGTACATGTGCTCTGGGCTGACAACTAGGAACTAGATAATCTGTCAGGAAGTTTGTTCCTTGAAAATGTTATTCACCATTTCTCTCCAACCATGAATTGTCTATAGTTGTTCATATACAGATGGAGCATGCTGGGGTATCTCCATATATATGCCAACTGATGCTGTCATTTTCTGCATTTTGTTCAGTTGTGGTTGTGTAATCGTGTTTGTCTATTACAAAAGGAAATTTCTTTGGTAACATGTGTTAATTATATTTATTGGAGGGTATATGAATAAGTGTTTAGTATGTTTTTTACAAAAGTATAGGATTCATCCTTAATAAAAATCTTTAGAAATATTTTGCATTCTATATCCTAAGTGCAGTTACAAACAGTGACAACAGCAACAACTCAAATGTGTATGAAAGGAAAAGGAGACTGAGGTCAACAGGTTGTTGAACTTATATATTTAAACCTGTTGTAGAATAAATATACAAGCCAATTGTGAAGAATAAAACTTTCCACCCAGCTTATTCCTCTAGGGATATGCAGTAGCAGAGATGTTTACAAACTTCAAGATTTTCGATAAATCTTAAATACCTTTATAAATGCTTACAGAGAAATTTTCATTGACCTAATTCATTTTTAAGATTCTTCAATGGACTAGTCTGTGAATTTAAATATGCAGAGTGGCCCGGGGTATACAAAATAGGAGAAAAAAATGTAACCACTGATAATCTAACTCTAACACAAAATCCATTCTGTCAGTTCCATTGTCTCCATAAGAAATAAAGGTAAATTTTTAATTGTTAAGACAGAAAGAATTCTTGATAAAGGCAGCATTCTTAATATGTATATCATAGGCATGTCTTATAGTCAGAGATAGCAATTTTATGGCTGCTAGTAAGTATCATAGATGTGAAAAATGATGAAATTATCTTCAATTTACATAAGTACAAACCATCCATAGATGAATCACATATCTAATGTGGGGCTCAGTTACCTTGCTTCACTACAAATTACTTCATGTAATTTGTGAGAACACCTGCCAGTTTTGAACAATGACATTATCAGCTATGTGCTTTTAAAAAAGCTTTCAAGTACCAGTTCTGAAAAGCTAGTTGCTCATTTGTCAATCATTTGACTCAGATTTTCATGCATTAAATGGTAGTGTATCTCCTCATTACAGAATTATCGCAATTAGAAAGTATTAACTGAACTAAAATACCTTTTCCACTTACATGAAAGTTGACCATATTTAGACACTCACTTTCATTAGTATCTTTTAAAATTAAAATTAGCCATTTTGAAAAATAAAAGTAAAATGAAATAATTAGGATCCCCTCCAATTTTCTTAATTACTTTAAATGATTTTAACATGGGTAAAATTGGTGATCTTAACTATAGAAAGATACATTTTTACACCAGATTAACTATATTAATTCTGGATCTATGTATATTAGTTTATATATGCATATCTTATTAATTTATGTACTTCTATCTGTGTATATATACATGTATGTTTATAGGTATGTGTATGTATTGGTAATAAATATTAGTAGATTTCTACACAAATATTTGCATATATATTTAGTTGATACATTTTTCTATAAGATGTAATATTTTAAAAATTATTAATGTTAATAGTTCAGATTACAGCCTAAGATGCTCCACAATGACATTTGATTTTCAATATTTATATTCCACATTAAAGAATCCTAAGTTGCAGATTCAGATACATACTGATTTTTAAAGTAGGCACATCCAGGCAAAGCCACAAGACAATACTTTGGTTATGAAAAGTGACATTTAATGAAGTATATCTATCTGCAAGATACATGGTAAAAACCAGGTAGAAGAGGTAAATTTGGGACACGATTTAGAGGAAATCAACTCGGATGTTCTAAAGTATAAGTCAGTGATTCTTTCCGTTAGACAGGAGCTTTTAGGACAGAGGGCCCTTGTCTGAGGAGCAAACAGAGGCCAAAGCAGAGCTAAGAGGATACCACAATGCAAAAGTTTGCCAAAGTATTGCTGAATACCTATAAAAAATAATTTTTATTTACTAGATGTAATTGTCTCAGAGGCTTACTGCTGAATAAGCTCACCCTTTCTAGTTCTTTCTGAACTCTTCTCACTGGCTGATTCAACTCAACTGTTCTGACTCAAATTCCTTTTCAAGCTGACTGATTCAATGTGGCTCCTCTCAGCCTCTCTGTGAATTGCTCTGTTGGCCTTCAAATTAAAGGGCATTTTTTTTTTTCTGATCCTAGGTCTCATTCTAATTCTTATTCTTTTATTTTTATCCTGTGGCTTTCTGCCTGTGCTGACTTGCACTCAACTGCATGGACTCGGGAAAGAACTCAACTCCACTGCACTGAGCTGAGCTCCCTGCACTGACTCCCAACTGACTCTCTCCCCCAGCTCTTATGTAGCTTCTCTTTCCTGTGCTGTTCTCAGGAGAGTTGAGTATATCCTGTCTCTGACCCTTCCTGTCAAATCTTCCTCTGACTTGTCATTTTGTCTCCCCCTCAATTAGGTGTCAACTTTGCCCCTCAACTAGATGTCACTTTCACATGCCTGCTTCTTTCTACAAACTAATTAGAGTAACCACTCAACTGTCCTAAGGTTCCTATTACTACTGCAATGCAAAGGCCTATAAAGTACTAAATGAAAACTAAATGATTTTAATTTTACTGTAACAAAATATAGTTGTATTTAACTGTTGAACTTTAATTTTTTCAGTACTTTCTATTTATAATATTTGTAAGAATATTATAATTTATGTTCAATTTTTGGAATTTTACCATATTGATATGCCTATAATATGGCTGTTAATTTTTGAGGTAGGATACTTATAAGTGATTATGAAATGAAATGTGGGCATATTTTGGTAATAAATATATTAATGAATAATCTGTCTCTTTGAGGATCAAAGGTAGGAATTATTAGCTTTAAAAGTAAATATAGATGCTGTCATGATCCCTTTATAGAACCTTGAGTCAACGACTGAGCCTAATGGGGCAGTGAGGATTAGGCTTTTGTAGGAAAGTGGATTATCCTTAGAGAGAGCTAATTTCTATTAATGAGAAAATGTGATGGCCCCTGGCAGGCAGTAGGATTACTTAAGGCTAACTGAAGAAAACAAACCAGGAATTGCAGGATAATTCTCATCCCTCATTACTTCTGTGTGGAGACATACATTACAAAGCCATGCCTAGTGTGTTTCTCATTGATATTCCTCAGTTATATGCAAACTAGCATGACTTCTGTAATTAACTTTTAAAGAGGAAGAAATTGGATAGAAAAACCTTTATACTTAAAATAAAAAGCCTATAATTCTCCAATTTTTTTCTATTAATCCAGGAGCTTTGGTTAAAATATCAGGTATAATATTATTAAATTCATTTGCTGACTGTTTTAATCCACATCTTTTAACCCAATACTTATAAAAGAAATGGGCAGTTTGAACCTCACCAGTAGGTCATCTACTTCTTTTTCAACAATAGAAATAAATTCTAGGAAACATTCACAAGACCCAAGCCATCTTACCACAATGAATATCAGAAAGACTTCTGTTCTCTTTGTTTAGAATAATTTTTCATTATTAGGTAGCAAGTATCTTTTCTATGAAATAAATATTTGTCACATGGGCAAGTCTTTTCTGTAGAATCTGTGAAGTATGGTTTTATTTTTTTATTTTGAGTTCATGATTGAGGTCATGATTGAATGATTGCTCTTGAAAACATGCTTGCTTTCTTTTTTATCTTTTTTTTTTTTTTTTTTGAGACAGGGTTTCTCTGTAAAGTTCCTGGAGCTCACTTTGTAGACCAGGCTGGCCTCAAACTCAGAAATCTGCCTGCTTCTGCCTCCCAAGGCATACCCACCACTTCCTGACCCATGCTTGCCTTCATACTTCCACCTATGTGTCAATGAGCATGGTGGTTTGCCAGAAAAGTAGACAACATTCCAGAGAATTTGATGATGCTATTGCTGTTCTCATGGCCCTTGTCTCCTCTATTGTTAGATATCAAATATTTGCTATTTATTTTATCAAATTCATGGCTTTGTTATGGTAGTTTAAATCACCTATCACATATTTCTTTGTGGTTAATGCTCTTCATAATAATTGCTTAATAATAATTGCTTCATAATAATTGCTTTGTTTCTCCTTCAGCTATATTAACAATGGTAATGACACTTTTAATTTTTCCATAATTATTAGGTGTTTGCCATGCTCATCTTTTAAGTTTTTTTCCCGTATATATCACTTATTTTGGCAATTGTATTTATTCTATATTTTTACTAAACTTTTTCATTACTACTGTTTGAAATGTTTAATTTTCTAGCATCAACAGAAAGCTAATTATAGAGCTGGAATTATTTATGCCATTAACACACATGCAAGAATTCTTTTCTTTTATGATTCTATAAGATGTTCTACAACTACCATCTCATGTAAATAACTTATATATGGAGATATGATAAATAAAATAATTAATATAAAACATTTATTGACTGTTTTTAATAATCATACAAATGGGATAATTTTGTTTTGAAGGTAGTTATTAATTCATTCTATCTTATAAATAATATTTCAGAGAAAAATAACATAGTACTACTAAGTAATTCTTTAATTTCAGTTATTTATTATCCACAACTACCTTTGCAGAAAACTCTGGGTAAATTATTAAATACATCAGTGATGCTGATTTTTTAGTAGAACATAATACATATTACCACTGATAAATTCACTTTCATATAGAAAAGCCACAGTTGAGCTTTGTTGTATAGTAAGAAATTTGTGAGTTATTTAGCTAAAGTGTTGTCTTCAAATTAAAATAATAATCAGCATGTGTCATAAAATTAAAGGCTCTATTGTGTGCGCAAGTCACATAAAGTTAAAATAAGACACTTGCAAACCAAGTATCTGGATGAGAACATTTCTCTAGAATGTAAAGACACGAGTAAGAAAACCAGACAAAAACTTTATTCAAAAGTGCATGAGCTGATGTACACCTTTATTACCAGCATTTGGGAGGCAGAGGCAGGTAGATTTCTGAGTTCGAGGCCAGCCTGGTCTACAAAGTGAGTTCCAGGAGAGCCAGGGCTACACAGAGAAACCCTGTCTCGAAAAAACAAACAAACAAAAAATAGTTCAAGAAGGCATGGAGAGACTGCAATGATGATTAATAAAATGAAATGCAGAATAGCAAATGAAACATTGCCTCTCATCTATATTAGCTTTGAAGAAACATCCTCAAATGTTGATCAAAGGGACTGTAATCCTTACAGAACAAAAGTAACTATGCTTAGTTCTAATCAAGAATTTAGAAAGCAAAAATGGCATAAAATTCTGAAATTAATATTTCATGAATATTTGATTAATAAAAATATCAGAACAAAAATCTATGTAAATATATGTGCAACAGTTACATTATTTCAAATTATTGACATTCTTTGTCATCTAATAAGACAATCAACTCCCTGTAGTAAGGCATTGTAATTAGGTTTTAAACAAAACCATCTAATTTGGTTTCTAATATTATAAGCAAGGAAATACAAAAGACATTATTGGTTTCATTGGAAAACATATATTCAGAAAAATGAAAGGGACAGATCTTGTAAATTTCACATATATTTTAAGATATTTCATAAATAGAAAGTAATTGCTTTTCTAGCTCAGATTTCTAAAAGTTTGTATGTTTCCAACATAAGGAAAAGTAAAAACCAAAAATCTAAATGAGACTCACAGCACAGGAAATGTTTTAATACTCAGTACTGGTATCATCTGGACCCTGAGATATCTATATTATGATTTTAACAGAGAATGAAGAAGTCATCATCTCTGTACAAAGTCATCAATAAAGAACTTGCAGGGTAAGTCATTTAAATAATAGGCAGTCTACAGGTCACAGAAACAATGATGTGTTTCTTTGACCTCTTAGTTAAGAGCTAGGGGAAGGAACTGAAAGGGATTGCAACACCATAAGAAGAACAATATAAACTAACAGGACCACCTAGAGCCCCCAACCAAAGAGTATACATGGAGGGATCCATGGCTCCAGATACAAATGTAGCAGAGGATGGTGTTATCTGACATCAATGGAGGGGGAGGTCCTTGGTCCTGTGGAGGTTTGAAGCCCCAGTGCAGGGGGATAACTGAGTGGTGAGGCAGGAGTTCCCTCAAACACTGGACCGCCAGACAGCATACATCAGCTGATATGAGGCCTCCAACACACATGCAGTAGAGGACTTCCAGGTCTGTGTTCATCCAGAGATGATGCACCTAACCCTTTAGAGACTGGAGGCCCCAAGGAGTTAAGAGATCAGGTGGGGTGGGGGTGGGGATATCCACCTGGATAAGGGGTGGGATGAGGAGGAGGTGTGGGACATGGAATAGTCAGAGGGTGGATGGGGGGAGGGGTATGGAATATGGAGTGCAAATTATAAACTAAAAACCAAAAATTTAAAAATAAAACAACAACAAAAACCATCAAAAAAAGCAGTAAGGATTTATTTTCCTTTTTTAACTTAAAACGATTTAAGATTATAATATAATTACATTTCTCCTTTCCATTTATTGCCTCTAAACCTCCCATGCACCCCTCCATGCTCTTCTTTAAATTTGTGAGCACCTTTTTCATTAATGTCTTATTACATATATGTTCCTAAATATAATCTACTGGCTCTTAATGTAGTTTTATGTGTGTTTTTATGGGACAGACAATTGGTGCCTTTCCCATGGGAGACCACCTCTCTGACTCCCAATTTTCCACAGTTGCCTGTAGGTCTTTGTGTAGTGTTGAAGCTTCTCATGCAGATTGGCATGTCCCTTTGGGGTCCTCTTTGTCCAGCTCATGTTTGGGAGCCATTGATGAAAATTTATGAGTGTAGCTTCTAAGATAAGAAGTGCCCACAATCTCTTAGCAAACCCCTTTACCTTCTGGCTCTTACAGTCTTTCTTACCGGCTCCTGCAATGTTCCCTGAGCATTCAGGAGTATGTTGAAGACTTATCCATTTGGACAGGAGTTTACAACTCAGCATTTTACTTGTTTTTTGCAGTTTTTGTTTTGTCTTGTTTTCATGTTTGGGATCATCCTCTTTCGGAGAGAAGCTTCCTTGATATTTGGATAAGACCACACTTATTGCAGGGCTGTGGGTGTTGGAGAAGAGGGGAGTGGGAGAGAGCCTGCATTCCACCTGAGTTCGAGTGTTCTTTCCCTTACTTTAACATCCTAGCCAGCATACACTACCCCTTGAGTTTTGATTTTAGCCATTCTGATGTGTGTAA
>NC_034601.1:74618935-74620436 GCF_900095145.1 Mus pahari
AACTCCTTCCATGGATATTTTATTCCCTATTCTAGGGAGGAATGAAATATCCATGCATTGGTCTTCCTTCTTGATTTTCTTGTGTTTTGGAAATTATATCTTGGGTATTCTAGGTTTCTTGGCTATTAATATTCCCTTATCAGTGAGTGCATATCTAGTGACTTCTTTTGTAATTGGGTTACCTCAGGATGATATCCTCCAGATATATCTCATTTGCTCAAGAATTTCATAAATTCATTGTTTTTAATAGCTGAGTAGTACTCCATTGTGTAAATATACCACATTTTCTGTATCCATTCCTCTGTTGAGGGACATCTGGGTTCTTTCCAGCTTCTGGCTATTATAAATAGGGCTGTTATGCACATAGTGGAACATGTTTCCTTATTACCAGTTGGAACATCTTCTAGTTATATGCCCAGGAGATGTATTGCTGGATCTACCGGTAGTACTATGTTCAGTTTTCTGAGGAACTGCCAGACTGATTTCCAGAGTGGTTGTACAAGCTTGTAATCCCATCACCAATGGAGAAGTGTTCCTCTTTCTCCACATCCTTGCCAGCATCTGCTGTCACCTGAATTTTTGTTCTTAGCCATTCTGACTGGTGTGAGGTGGAATCTCAGAGTTGTTTTGATTCCTTTTAGTATTCTTTAATCTTAGTTTTTTTTAGAGTACAGTCCTTATCATCCTCCCAGTCTGCCTTCTGATTGTTCCACATCCCTTACCTTCTCCCCCACTCCAAGAGGATGTCCCCACCCCACCCTCACCTCACCAGAACTCCCCAGTCTCCAAGGACTCAAGTCTCTCAAGGGTTAGGTGCATCTTCTCTCTCTGGGGCCAGACTGGGCACTCCTCTGCTATATATGTATTCAGGGGCCTCGTTTCAGCTGGTAAATGCTGTCTGGTTGATGAGAGATCTTGGGAGTCCAGGATAATTGAGAAAGCTGGTCTTCCTATGGGGTTACCCTCCTCCCCAGCTTCTTCCAGCTTCTTCCAGCTTTTCCCACAGGTGTTCCCAGCTTCTGTCCATTACTTGGGTGTAAGTATCTGCATGTGACTTTTTCAGCTGATTGTTGGGCCTCTTGGAGGGCAGCCATGCTAGGACCCTGTCTATAAGAACATCATAGCATCAGTAATAGTATCTGACATTTGTGCATCTCCTTGATCTAAATCCAAATTTGGACCTGTCACTGGATCTCTTTTCCCTCCAGCTCTTCTTGATTTTTGTCCCTGAAGTTCTTTTAGACAGGGACAATTATGGGTCAGAGTTTTTGACTGTGGGATGATGTCTTAGTCAGGGTTTCTATTCCTGGACAAAACATTATGACCAAGAAGCAAGTTGGGGAGGAAAGTGTTTATTCAGCTTACACTTCCA
Source organism: Mus pahari (assembly GCF_900095145.1). Classification (NCBI taxonomy): domain Eukaryota; kingdom Metazoa; phylum Chordata; class Mammalia; order Rodentia; family Muridae; genus Mus; species Mus pahari. The sequence goes on from NC_034601.1 coordinate 74,620,308, forward strand.
CATTGCTGTTCATCACCAAGGAAATCAGGACTGGAACTCAAGCAGGGCAGGAAGCATGAGCTGATACAGAAGTCATGTAGGGATGTTCTTTACTGGCTTGCCTCCCCTGGCTTGCTCAGCCTGCTCTCT
>NC_034601.1:74620447-74634657 GCF_900095145.1 Mus pahari
CCAGAACCAGACACGGGTTCCTTCCCAGAAGCTGTGATTCTTCTCTAGTCCACCCTTTCCCCGGCAGAGCACTGGAACCTCAGCCTGCTCTCTTATAGAACCAATTGTACCAGCTCAGAGATAGCACCACCCACAATGGTACCTCCCTGCTTGATCACTAATTGAGAAAATGCCTTACAGCTGGATCTGGTGGAGGCATTTCCCCAACTGAAGCTCCTTTCTCTGTGATAACTCCAGACTGTGTCAAGTTGACACAAAATTAGCCAGTACAGATGGTAAAACCATCCCTTCACTTGTAATGGAAGTGGACTCCACCAGTTCCATATCCCCACTGTACTGCATTTCACGTAAGGCCCCTGCCTTTGACTCCTGAGAGTCTCTTACCTCTCAGGTCTCTAGAACTTTATAGAGAGTACCTCATGAGTTTACCTGTTTCCATTCTTTCTGCCGGCCCTCAGGGCTTCACTCCTGTTTATAGCCAACCACCAAAACCTGATCATGTTGGCCTCCGCCCCCCCCATCCCCTCTCCCACCCAGGTCCTTCCCTCCCTCTGCCCACAATGATTGCTTGTTTTTCTTCCTCCTAAGTGGGATTGATGCCTCCTCACTTGGCCCTTTTGGCTTGTTAACAATCTTAAAATCTAAGGATTGTATCCTGGGTATTCAGTACATTTTTGGCTAAGATACACTTATTAGTGAGTACATACAATGTATGTCCCTTTAGGTCTGAATGATATTGTGTATTTCTCTCCCATTCCCACTTCCCCTTCTCTTTTGAAGAGTGGAACCCCACACCTGTCCTGCCCTCCCCGGCACATCAATATTTCCTATATTACTAGAAGGATGTTAGAATTTACTACTTCACCAAACATCATAATTAAAATGTTAATGGATAATAATTAAAGTGTTAATAGCATGTTTTATAATTAACTAAGCAGTGAATAAAATATTGTAGAATTAAGGTCAAATGTGAATTCACACTTATATGTTTTTTATATATAGGATATATATATTCATAAAAGTCTGATATATGGTTTCTCTATTTATCACTCATTTTGGAAACTGAAATATTATCTTAAATACTAGTGATTTGTTTGTGATTTGAGACTATGTGATTTTCCACTTGAGAGCTTCACTGCAACATCATTTCATGACCCCTCTACCTTACTTTCTTAAGTACATATACTAGTACACATTTGTATGTTCACAGACTTATATAACTCTCACTGCAAATTATGCTTGGAATATTTCCTCACTTCTGAAAGGAACATTGAAGACTTTGAAGTCAGCAGAAAGAATGTAAACAGGCAACCTCAGGAGGTAGTAGGTTGGGGGGACCCTTCAGAATGTACCAGAGACCTAGGGGGTGAGAGACCCTCAGGAATCAAAGGGAGGGATCATAGAAGTAATGCCCTATAGTGCGCATAGGGAACTTGTAAGTGTGCACCTCTAGCAGAAAGATGGTATCAAGTGAGGCTTGGGGTTGCAATCACACAGTCACATCTCTGACCCATAATTGTTCCTGTCTGAAAGAATTACAGGTATGGAAATGGAGAGAAGCCCGAGGAAAAGAAGTTTCAGTGACAGGCCCCAAATGAGATCTAGCTCAAGGGGAGGTCCCAATATCTAACACTATTACTGAGGTTATGGAGCACTCACTATCAAGATTGCCCTCCAAAAGACCCTACAAGGAACTGAAAGAGTCAGATGCAGATATTTGCACCCAACCAATGGACAGAAGCAGCTGACACATGTTGTTGAATTAGTGAAGGCTGAAAGAAGCTGAGGAGAAGAGTGATCCTGTAGAAGGACCAGCAGTCTCATTTAATCTGGACCCCTGAGATCTCTCAAACACTGGACCACAAAACATGTAGTATACACCACTGATATGAGACCCCCAACACACATACAGTAGAGGACTTCCAGGTTTGTGTTTATTCAGAGATGATGATCCTAACCCTCAAGAGACTGGAGTCCCCAGGAAGTTTAGAGGTTAGGTGGGGTGGAGTGAGGTGGGGAAAAGGTGTGGGATGTGGAGCAATCAAAGCATGGATGGGGAGACAGGAAATGGAATATGGAGTGTAAAAAATTATTTTTTTTAAAAAAGAAGTGTAACTTCCTCAAGGAAATGAAAACAACAACAACAAAAACAACAACAAAACAAACTTCTGACTATTTCCTGTCCTGTCCTGTCCTGTCCTGTTCTATTTTGTCCTGTTCTGTTCTGTTCTATTCTATTCTGTTGTAGTAGGTCTAGAATTCTGTAGACAAAACCTGATGGGATATTACAGTATGAATATAGAATACAAGTCTGACAATAGTAACAGACAGAAAAGACAGTTCTGTCTGGTTATCATGGGGGAAGAAGGACATTATTAAGGAAATGGACAACAGGTCCTTCTTTCTATATACTGAGACAAATATTGATTTCATTATACCAATGTCTTCAAACACTGAGTTTGGATTTTATCAACAATAGTATACTTCGTTGCTTGGCATGGTGAATTTCAGGAGAACATAACATCCAAACTATACCACAGATACTGCTCGCTACTCTGAGAGCTATGATGAAAGGGACCTGATAAAAGATTTTGTAAAGCTTGATGGGAAGAGGTGTGGATGAATGTAATTTGTAATTGTGGCTGATGTAAGGAAAGCAGTTGAACATTTGGAAAAGAATACCATTCTTTAAAGTAAAACACAAGGGCATTGTTATTAGACATACCAAAATGGACAGGGAAAAGTCCATGAAAATTCAACTCTTTACAGAGAACTTCGGGGAACTAAAGAATGCTGGAGAAAGCAGATATTGTCCTCTCTAAGGAAAGAGCACACCAATTGCTTATCCAATACACAGTGTTTTGTCCTGAAAACATAAATACATTATGTGACTTGGCCAGGACCAGGTTATATTTATTAACACACACATACAGAAAGAGAGAGAAAAAGAGTCAGAGACAGAGAGACATACAGAGATAGAGATAGATATACCTATAACTACAGATACACATACATATATGTGTACACATTACATAAATATACATATAGGAATGCAGTAACAATTAATGTTAAAAGAGTCCATAGATTTGAAAACGAGTAAAGAGGAAGTATAAAAAGTTTTAGAAAGATTAAAATGAAAGGAGAAATATTTTTATATTACAAATCAATAGTTTTTAAAGTAAAAAATAAGCCAATATTTTTCACTGGTACAAGAGGGAATAACAAGAATCCTCTAACCTATCAAAGTTTTCACCTTGTGGAAATAAAAATTCACTTAAAAGGAAAAGCTCTGAACTAAGAATATTCATGTTTGTCTACTCTCCACCTTGGTTCAGCTGCCAAGGTATAAAGAAATGACTGTATTTATGATAGAGGGAAAACAAGATTACATCTCAAGTCTCAGTTAGAACTTTACAGTGTAGCCACTAATATATAGTCAGTAATTCAAAATTCAGGTCATTGCAGCAGGGATTGAGAAAGCCTATGAGGCCTGGCTTTGTGAGCTGGAGCTGGCTTTGCGGCTAAGATGACAGAGAGGCCGTTGTTTGCAACAAGGCAAGCAGAATACCCTGAAGTATCGCAGATGTCAGGGCCATGGAATAGCTGCTGAGGGAGTCTGCAAGAGTGGAGTAGATGCAGCCCAAGAGGCAGGCTCTCAGTACTTCAGTTGTCTTAACTACCGAGGTGGGGCTACCTAAGGCTCTTCCAAATAACGGATGCCACCACAAGCCCTAGATTATGAATACATAGCAGCAACCATGTTTTTTTTTTTTTTCTTGTTTAAATTCAGTCTTTTTGTTGTTGTTTACATTTTTTTCTTGCTGTGCTTTTTCTTCTGCATCAGTGTGCTTATTCTATGACAGTGTGTATTTTGGGTATGTAACAAATATTTTAAAATTTAATTATTCCACTTCCCATTCCCACTTCTTCCTTCTAGCCCCTCATATGTACCCTTCCACTTCATCCATTTCAAATTACTGGCTTCACCATCATGTATGAGATAGGCTTATTACTGTAGCTATGAGAATGTGTGTGTGTGTGTGTGTGTGTGTGTGTGTGTGTGTAAATTATCTCAAGCAATTTGTCAAGAAGCATAAGTGTATACTTGTCATAAGTGATTACTAACCAATCTCATTTTATGTGCTTGCAATTAGCTAATATAATAGTATTATAATATATATAATCTGTGAGTGCTTCCTCACAGATACAGCCATGAAGAGGGACCAGAGAACTGAAGTGATCATTTTCTGAAGATATGTCATGTAGCATCTCATGCATATTTGCCCATTTTACAATCTTTCTGGTAATATGAAGAAAAGAAATTTGAAAATGTTCCTGTCTTTAGATTTTTGCTTGTCATTGGAGAAAAAGAGTCTCTGAAGTCAAAAAAAAAAAAAAAACCCAAAATAAAAACAACTACAACAACAACAACAACAACAAAAACCCTATGGTTATCATGGCTGAAGAAAGAATGATGCATAGATGGAACACATAGTGTGGTTAGTAAAGTGAAATTATGCTAATACTGAAACTTCCTATATACTACACTTTAGTTATATATAATATATTACTATACTAGTAATGGTTTAATTTGATTACACATTCATTAAATGCACTGTAGCATGTAATCATGGTGACAAATCCATATTACATTTATAGACTTTGGATGATGATGTTCTGCCAGTGTGTTTCCATCTGATCTTTCTAATGTGCTTCTCTGGTCCTGTGACTACTTGAGAATTGATGCTGGAGTTAGACAGGGAATAGAAAAGGTGTGTTCTCTAGGCTATATTTCACTGTGATCTGAAACTATTTTAAACTGTTTTCTATAAATGTCACTGTCAAACCTGTAAACATGAAGTAATGTTAGTTCATCATTTAAGGTTTTTTGATCTTCATGCTTCAACACAGATTATTCATAAAAGTGGGGCTAATTGTTAATTTACAAGCTATGATTTATCAAGAAATGTTCTCCATAATACACTGTTCAAAATAGCAGAAATAGCCTGTAGGCAAAAGGAGAGAGTGGGAATTAATTACTTCATTTCCCTTGCATCAGAACACATTCTGTTCTGTCAACCTGATCTGCTCTCTCATTTCTGGTGGCAAAATGCGTTTGTCAAATATGTGAGGAAGAAAGAATGTTCCCAGTAGTTATGTACATATTTGTTCATATGTACCGTCAGTATTCATAACCAACAGAACCAATTATGTTAGCACACAGATATCTTTTAGAATAATAGACTTGAAATATATAAATATATGTATATATCTATACATGTACATACATATATATTTATTTATTTATTTAAATAGGGAAGGTTGTAAAGGTCATCTCTGGAATAGGCTAATTTCAAAAATATGTTGTTCTTACTTCACTTCTAAATATATGCCAGGAAAACATCTCCTGCACCCACAAGCATTTTAACCCAATTAGCTGTATGAGTCTATCCAATATACTTCCTGTCATAGTTGCCGTTTGGTTTGGCATTTCTATTCTTCAGTGTCACTTCTCATTAAAGGATGTGCTTAGTTTCTGTCAACGGATGACTTCTCACTGTCCTTTTACTTCATTAACTGATTATTTTCTAATTGCTATTTTATGCATCCACTTGGTTCATCAGTTTTTAATATTCTACTGAATTGGCTTCTTTGTCTGAATGATATGGGAAAATGTGTCTATAAATGTTATAGTCTATTTTTAGAACTGTCACGTAATAAAAGTTTATTTTGGATTTCTATCAGATAAAAAATCACAGGAAAATAATTAAATAAGGAAATAAATCCATATTCTAGTAAAGCCTTGTTAAAATATGATTTATTTTTGCTGTTTCTGATTTCTAGTTAAAGGAAAATGAATCAAGAAATTTTGGAAGATACTTCTTTTTTTGGGGGGGAAGATACTTTGTATTTTGCTTATAGTTAAAATCCATACAATTATTTTATGATATTTCAATGAATGAGAATTTAATTGAAGTTTCAGAGTATATTTTATTATGTTAATAAAACTTTTAAATCACATAATTGTGAATAAAACAAGTTAGTCATTAAACCATTGGTATGTTCTAGAATTTATTCCATAAGATAGGATTTCCATATGTAAATTTTAATATAGAAATGTTAGGAAAATATGAAATTTAAAATTTTTATTACAATGCCAAGCAAATGAAAGAACTGAGATTCAATCTTACCTTGTGAGGTGGATTAAATATGCTTGGTCCCTAGGAAGTGCACTGTTAACAGATGTGGGCTTACTGGAGGAGATGTAGCTCTGTTGCAGCAGGTGTCACTGTGGGGCTGTAGGTGGGGCTCTGTAGTCTCATATATATGCTTAAATCATGTCACCGAAATATAGAGCCTCCTCCTGGTTGCCTTCAGATCAAGATGTAGAACTCTTGACACCAAGTTTGCCTGTAGTATGCCAAGCTTCCTACTATAATGATAATGGACTGACCCTCTGAAACTGTAAGTCAGTAAATGCCTTTATAAGAGATGACTTGGTCATGGTATCTCTTAACAGGAATGAAACCCTAACTAACACAACTCCTGAGGATAGTACTCTGACCTTTATTTTCACTCAATAGAAAATTCTGTATATGCAAGCAGAAAAAAAAAAAATCGTGTCTTGATCCTTTGATAGGAAAAGCTCATTTGCGACTTTATATGGTCTCACTTGGAATTCACACAAACTTCTAAACATGCAAATCCAAAACAAGATCAAGGAAAATTACAGTACACTTAGATTGAGTCTGGGTAGAAGGGAAAATACTCTGAAAAATAAAAGAACCTTATGTGAAATTATTCTTCCACAAGACAACTTTCAAACAATGTTATAAAACTAAAGAAAACATTTAGATAATATTCACAAAATACTTAATATTAACATACCTATAATTGGACCATAGTGACAATGAGACTTTGATAATTAAATGAATATGTATCAGCAACTTGTTGAAAAGCTACACACTAGGAAAGAGATGGTGAAAGAAGGTCAGAGGTAACCTGTACCACATTTGCAGGTTTGGTTTGGTTTGGCTTTGTGAGACAGGAACAGAGTCATTTTCTGTTATTCCTTTACTTTGATATCCATTTTATAGGAGAGTTTAAGAGCATATTTTTCCTTTTCCCCCTTTTATTTAAAATATGCTTTTTTTCCATGTAGCACTTAGATTATGGTTCCCCTCCCACCACTTCCACCAGTTTTTCAAACCTCATCTCCCATTCAGATCCACCCACTTTCTTTCATAACAAGTAGGCTCCTAAGGGATAATGATTAAATAGAATAAATTAAATAAGATAAAACAAAAGCTTACTTAATGGAGCTGGGTGAAATAAACAAAGGGTGGAGAAAAGCCCAAGAGAAAGCATAAGAATTAAGATACCCACTCATTCACATCCTCAGAAGTTTTATAAAAACACTAAACTAGAAGTCATAACATGCACACGAAGGACCTGTAGGATAAAAAGTGAGGAGGAGGAGAGAAACAGAAGAGGAGGAAAAGAATGGTAAAGTGTCAGAAATTTAGAACAGACTGTCATAGTTAATATGAGGCCAGCCAGAGACAGCCAGTCCAAAGCTGGGAAGCCACATTGAATCATTCAGCTTGAAAGATTAGATTGTATGCAGGGTAGAAATGCCCAGGTCTAGGCCTTAGAATAGAACAGAAAAGGGACCACTCTGTGCTCAAAGTCATGTATTGCACAGTCTGTGTATGCTTCTAATCTCATCACTTCATTTTAGGGAAGAGAAGTGACATTTGTGAGGTCCTTGTTATCTCGGAGCCCTACGTCTTCTAAGACTCTTATACTCTTTCTGCCTCCTCCTGCTCAGGATTTCCTGATCCCTAAGAGACAGGATTCCATGAAGACATAACATTTAAGGCTGAGTGTTCCAAAGTATCCCTTTCTATGCATAATGTCTGGTCAGGGTGTGTGTGTGTGTGTGTGGTGGGGGTCTCTTACTGCTGCAGGAGAAAGCTTCTCTTATGAACTCCAAGCAATGCTCCAATCTATGAGTCTAGCATAAAATCACTAGGGAGCCATTTCATTGATGCTTTATATTATATGGGGGGATAGTAGTGTTTATTTTTTCTTTAAGTCCCTGGGCTACCTATTCTCAATTATTAGACAAACAAGCAGTGTTCGGTATGCAGTTCATCTCATGAAGGCTGGTATCTTCCACAAGATTTGTGGCATCATTGCCATAGCAAATCTTGCAGGCAGGATAACATTGTTGAACAAAGAATTTGTGGCTGGATCTTTCCATTTCAACAATACTATCATGCAGAGTAGCTTTCTGTATTGAATGTGATAGGATGTAAGGCATCAGTTAACTTCTTAATCTATATTTTGTTGTTGTGTTGAACAATGAGTCTTGCCTTAAGTTTGAGGAGTACATCCTATAGTTTTAATGGAGTAATATGCCATTGTATAAATTTACCACACTTTCTTTAATCCGTCTTCCATTGAGGGATATCTAAACTGTTTCCAATTTCTGGCTATTATGAATATAGCAGAAATGAATATGTATCTCTGTTTTCAGGTAAAATGTACTTTGGGTTTATATCTGGCTCTTTAAACAATATATTTTCATCTTTGTGAGGAAACCTCATGATGATTTCCATATTGGCTGAACAAGTTTGCACTCCCAACAGAAATGGATAACATTTCACTTACTTCAAACCCTTCTGAGTAAAAGTTCCCACTTGTTTTATTGACCTTACCAATTTTAAATGTAAAAAGTTACCTCAAAGTGTAAGATGAAATCTCAAAATAATTTTGATTGTCATATCCCTGATGACAAAGAACAGAGAACATTTCAAGTGTTTTTAGTCATTTGATTTTTCCTCTTTTGACAATTCTCCTTTTAGCTCTGTACCCATATTTTAAGTCAAGTTGTTTTCTTAAAATCTGTCGTCTATCTGTCTGTCTATCTATCTATCTATCTATCTATCTATCTATCTATCTATCTATCTATCTATCTATCTATCTATCTACTAGTATTACCCTCTATTGGGTTTGTAGTGGATTAAAATAGATTTTCCTATTCTGTGAGCTGCTGTTATATCATAATTATAATGTTCCTTGCCATCCAGAAGCTTCTCATTTTTGTGAGGTCTCAATTACTAATTGTTGACCTTATAAACAACATTTTAAGATAGAAACAAAACATGAGAGAAAATCAATTTTATTATGTTTATAATCCTTGAAGATAAATTCATTGTAGACTCAATGAATTTATTTTTCAAAGAAAAACAAACAAACAGACAAAAACCTTCCCTTATTTTCTACTTTAAAACCAATGGATTTCAAATAGATTTAGCAATCAACATTAATTGTAATAAGGAAAAATAAAATCCTAATGAATATTATTTTCCTTTAGTATTACAAATACTTTACATACTTTATATAATTACATACAATTTCATTTTGACTTTAACACTATTTGATGGTTTGTAGTCAATATAATAAATACTAAGAATAATCCTTTGCAGTTTCAGGCATTTTCATATCAGTAGATCTAGTCATTAATCTAGTAATATACATTGTAAAACTGAAAAAGATGGAGAAGTAAAACAGCTAAATGTAATGTAAAGCATAATGGAATTCACTAGTAATTTTAGCTTAATTTTTAAATGAGATGCTCTGGAATATTTTGATTTGCTTTTACATATAGAAAACTGATTAAAGCCCCTAATATTTAAAGTTTAAAATTATGCAAAGGAAAGAAATCATTAGTGAGGACATAGAACCTGAAGAGGCTATCTCCTCCATCCCATGGGCAACACCAATCTCTGACACTATTAATGATATTCTGTTATGCTTGAGAGGCTCTACCCATCTACCAACTGCTGACAGAAACAGAAGCAGATACCAGAGCCAAATTTTGCAGATACTTGATGCACAAATATTGAGAAATACAGGGGGAGGGCCTGAGACACATAGGGGAGGGGAATTGGGGAGAGGGACTCAATGAGGAGGGGACTGCGAGTGGGTAGCTTTTGGGGGATGTAAATAAATAAATATGTAAATACATATCAGAATTATAAGCTGAAAGGAGGAAGCTTAAATGAAACATTTATTAATTAGATGTTACTTACCAAATTAGTAATACAGTTCCTTCTTTCACATTTAGCTTATTTCTTGATTTTTAAGGAACACATGCCATTCTGCATGTGTAGGTGTCTCAACCATGGAACTGAATTCTGCCTTTTCACCGTGCAGATTTCAAAGTTTGATCTCCTTGTCATTCCTGGACACTAGTATCCAGAATGCAGATTATTTTGTCTGTTATTATTTGAACGTCTCTGAAATTATCTGAGTTTATTTTATGAAAGAAAGATGTGCTAAAACCTATAATACAAAATCATTTAAAACATTCTTTCCCATCAATACCTTATAAATTAGGACAAAGGCTAATGCTGCTAGTCAGAAAAATAAATACTCATGAATAGAGATGTGTCAGTGGCTCTGATAATGAAAACCGTCCTTCACACTTGACCTTTGTGCAGACTAATAGGAAAACATAAAATAAAAGAGGCTCACATTACTCACACTGAAAATATTCTGATAAAGAATCTTTAAACTTGGCCAAATGACTTAGATATTTTTCCCCTTATCTAGTTAAATTTATTCTTGGATGGCAGGTCTAATATTTCACATTTCAAATCAACCATCATTGGGCTAAAATGCAGGAGAGTCTCTTCTGAATGCATTCTCTTTTTTTTGGGGGGGGGGTTGTTGGTTTGGTTTTTTTTTTTTCCCATTTTTATTAGATATTTTCTTTATTTACATTTCAAATGCTATCCCGAAAGTTCCCTATACCCTCCCCCTGTCCCTGCTCCCCTACCCACCCACTCCCAATTCTTCGCCCTGGCCTTCCCCTGTGCTGGGTCATATAAAGTTTGCAAGACCAAGGGGCCTCTCTTCCCAATGATGGCCAACTAGGCCATCTTTTGCTACATATGTAGCTAGAGGCATGAACTCAGGGGGTACTGGTTAGTTCATATTGTTGTTCCACCTATAGGGTTAAACCCTCCTCATGTCTCTGTCAGTCTAGTGGAGGCAAACACTAGCTCAATTATGCACCAATTGCCTTAAATACATCCTTTGATGTTTCAACCAACACAGTATTCATCACATCCAATATGCCATTTGTCTGAGAAAAGAAAATACAATACTTAGCAAAGAAAATAATGACCAAATTATATTTACATTTAGGTCCACTTAAGTGGGTTCTTCTTTTATTCTTCAAAGTAAGTTTGTTTTCAACTCAGGTCTCAATTAATATTTGTTCTCAGTTCATCAGACTTATTTCTATATGGATTGAAATTGCTCATAAAGTATTCCATTAAAAAATGCTTTTTATTCCTCCACATTGAAAATAGTACTCACAGGTCCACATTCATTATATGTATTAACAGAAACAAAACTTTACTATTTTTCCTTGAATCAATATATCTTTTCCACTTCTTGAGTACAATTAATATTAATTCATATTTGCTTCAAATTCCTAAAGAATAATGAATCACACTTATGGTTTTTAACTCTTCATGAATCTGGAGACCTAAAACAGATGATGGATGTTAAGCCAGATAATTATTCTAAATGGATATGAAAAATGATAACAACTTAAATGTGACCAACATCACATCTACCATTTAACCCAAATATGGTATTCTCACAGCATTACTAGACTTGGACAAATGCAGCTGGCATTAATTTGTAAGTCGTTACTGCTGTGTTATTATCATTTACAGAGGGTTGTTTAGTAGAATACTTTAGTGAGCATTGAACTACTTTAAAGATGTATTGGTTCTTCAATTAATAATAAATTAGTTCCAGTTAATTAAACAGACATACAATACTGATCTATTTTCCTCATATTTGAATATCTTTTAAAAAGATATTCAAATAATATTATTAGTTTTCTTAAAAATGCTAGTCCAAATTAATTTAAACAAGCAATTGAAGAACATACTTATATTTTCTGAAAACAGAAGGGCTGTTGCTACAAAAAAAAGTTGAGGCTTTTTTCAAAATTGCATTCACTGAGATTTGTCCTCCTATTTTGATATGAAAAGGTTTCTATTCATATGAACTGAGAAAGAAGCAAAATTTCAAGTATAATCTTGGCTCATGCTAACTCATAGAGGCATTGTATAAGAGTAACAATAACAGTCACCAAAAAAGACAACAAGAGACATTTCAGATATAATTATTTTTCCTAGATATTAAAGACATATGGCTATAAGTGTCCAAAAGAATAAATACTAGAATGCGATCAAGTTACCAGAATATTTTCGAAAAGTGTAGTGTATTGTGTTTTTTTTTCATTTTTGATATATATATGTATATATTATCATAAATTTCATAATAAAAATAATAATATTAACCTCAACCATAATTAACATAGGATCAATTTTAAAATGAATAGCATAAAAGTCTATTTAAATGAAAGAAATATCCTGTGGGAAAAAAGCATTAATTATTAAGAATTAAATATCACAGTTATGATTATCAGATCTTTCTGGATTATTTTAATCACCTGGGTATGTGTTTTATATAAATTACAATAAAGACTCCTATATAAAATGCTGTAAGTATTTCACAAAAGGCAATATTACTAAAACAAATTCACTAAGAGTAGTACAAAACCTACAATAAAAAAAAAAATCCCTAAAATATGAACACTGACTATAAAGACACACAAAAAAAAAATAGCCACAAATATTTTCTTTCAGTTGAGGAAGAACACAGATTATGTGTAAACAAACAATTTTTAAATAAAGAAGGCAATAAACAGTCTTTGATATACTGTAATCATTTTGCAGAAGTATAGATTTCTTTTTTTCAAGTTTCTTTAGGTACTTTAATTTTATGTAAATGAAAAAAATCACAGAATACATTCTACAGCAAATTTAATGATATTTTCCAGATTGAAGAGGGGAAAAATTTCAAATTGTCAAATAATTGTACTCATACTGAAGTTTAATTTTTAAAATAGATATTTTCTTTACTTACATTTCCAATGTTATCCCATTTCCTAGTTTCCCCTCCACATCTAAGTGGATCAGGGAACTCCACATAAAACCAGAGACGCTGAAACTTACAGAGAGACAGTGGGGAAGAGCCTCAAACATGTGGGCATAAGGAAAAATTCCTGAACAGAATGCCAGTGGCTTGTGCTGTAAGATCAAGAATCAACAAATGGGATCTCATAAAATTGCAGGACACTGTCAATAAAATAAAAAAGCAACCAACAGATTGGCAAAAGATCTTTACCAATCCTGATTGTAGATTTCTTATACATTGAAAAATGTTATTAAATAATCAGAAAAGCAAAGGAGAGTGTTATGATGATGAAGGACATATCTTTATGTAGCAAGGGGAGAGAAATAATTCAAATTAGTTTTTCAAGAAACTATAAGAACCCATAACAGGAAAAAGAATGTATAGATTTCCTAGGTGAGTTATACTGAGTTGACAGAAAAATCAATCAAAACAAAACTCATACAATCTAAGGAAGATACATAAAAATGTGACACATGCCAGGATAATAATGAATGAATGGAGTTTTAAAATGAAAATGAAAATGAAAGTGTCAAAAAAAAAAAAAAAAAAGAAAAAGAAATACTATCTCAAAGACTGACATTAAACCAGCACACGGAAGTACTGGTGAGTGTTTAACTATTTCTCTTAGAGGAAATAAAGGAGTCAACTCCAGGAAGCACTTTAGCCACAATTCTGTCATTTTACTGACATATTTTATCTGAGTATCAACTTAGAAACCCTCTACTTGATACATGCTACTGATTTACTAACATGAAATTCTTTCAAAGTTCAATATAACTTATGTTTATGATTGCAGATAACCTGTCTTGTATTAAAAGAAAAGACACTGCAGGCTTCTTTCACTTAGAACAACATTGAGGACCATTGTAAAGTTTAAATCCATTAACTTAACGTACAAAGTGAACCAAGAAGATGTTCATATAAAGTTGATAAAATTGAATTCTAGTCAGAAAATGTATAGCAAAATTACATATATATGTGTGCTTGTACATATATATATATATATATATATATATATATATATATATATATATATATATATATAATTTTATCTATCTCTCCTTATATACAAATTTCAGGACAAAAAAATTACTGAAAATTAGTAAGAATTATGAAAAAGTCTACCATAAGAGGCC
>NC_034601.1:74635352-74646947 GCF_900095145.1 Mus pahari
AGGGTTTCTCTGTGTAGCCCTGGCTGTCCTGGAACTCACTTTGTAGATTAGGCTGGCCTTGAACTCAGAAATCTGCCTGTTTCTGCCTCCCAAGTGCTGGAATTAAAGGCATGTGCCGCCACGCCCAGCTGTCTCATCTGTTTTTTCAATGATGCAGAAGCAGAGTCTAGTTTAATGAGACAGAGGCAATCTAACAAGAAAACATATGAAAATCTCATAAATAATCAAATTTCTTATAAGGTATTCTGATTTCCTTTTTGCATATCCATATTTTTAAATGCTGAAATACATATTTCCCTTCCAATTATTGCCTGTGGTGATACGTATTGGCTAAAATAACTCAAAATTTAATTTTGATTGATTCCTCTAACTTTATAACCATTTTATGGAAACATTGATGTTGTATGATTTACTGCTATATTATGGGAGGTAATGTCAAAACACCACCATTCCCATCTTTTTTCTCAGCACTCCCTCACTAGAGCACAGACTGGTTTGGTACTATTTTAACTGAAGATCAATCTCCTAATCAGTGAATTACATGAGGCCCTAAAAGAAACCACACTGATTATCTATGGCTTCCACTTGCAAGAGTCAATGTTAAAATGCTGTGGCTTACTTCAGTCTCTGAATACATCAGAGGACAGCAATTCTGTAAATCTTACCTCCATCACCTCTCTCATCTTATCATAAAATGTAGAGGTGGTATAAATTTCCCTTGCTTAAAAGCAAGTTTATTATTACTTTTACAGCAAAAGCAAAAATGTTAATAAGGCTATATTTCAATGACCTTGGCAAGTCTCATGAACAGAAAAAGCATAACAACCTGCAAATTGTCAATGGATAAATGTCCACATAAAGACCAACACAAGTCCTATACCCTTAATTATGTGCTTTTCTTACTGTACTTGTTGTGAACATGGACAGATTGACCACTCAGAGGCTTGTAACTTGGCAGCGGGTCTCTGAAATGACTTTCTAGAATCTACCCCTGCTATTGAACTGAAAACAGGTTCTTTATAATCATCTTTTTGACAAGAACTGAGAGTCATATTGGCACTGAGGTTTAAGTTTTCATCATTAAAGGACTCTCTTCTAGTACCTGAATCTTGCTGAAAACCCCTTTAGTAGATTAGCCTCTCCTTCTTCCAAAATGCACAATATTGACATGTTATCTAAGAAGTTCAGTTTTGTACTTATTATCTGTTAACAGGAGTGATATTATTTCTTTTCTGACCTTCAGTATTGTTATCCAATAACAGGTATCCTTCACTCTACCCTAGTTTTCCTTTTCTTTTTTTATTGTATATTTTCTTTATTTATATTTCAAATGTTATCCCCTTTCCCATTTTCCCCTCTGGAAAACCCCCTATCCCATTCCCCCTCCCTCTGCTTATATGAGAGTGTTCCCCCACCCATCCACCCACTCCTACCTCCCTGCCCTGGCATTGACCTACAGTGGGGCATCAAGCCTTCACAGGACCAAGGGCTTCTCTTCCCACTAATGCCTGACAAGGCCATCCTTTGCTACATATGCAGCTGGAGCCATGGGTCCCTCCATGTGTTCTCTTTGGTTGGTGGTTTAGTCCTTGGAAGCTTTAGGGTGTTCTGGGTGGTTGATATTGTTGTTCTTCCTATGGGTTGCAAACTCCTTCAGCTCCTTCAGTCCTTTCTCTAACTCCTCCATTGGAAACCCCATGCTCGGTCTAATGGCTGACTGCGAGCATCTGCCTCTGTATTTATCAGGCTCTGGAAGAGCCTCTCTAAAACTTCAGGGTCAGAAGTCTTTGATTATTTCCCCTGATTGCATCAAATACCTCAATATACCATTAATATAATAGATATTTGTCAGTTACTAAATGTAACACATTTTTAAAATTTAATTTTAACTGCACTTTAAAGAAATCAAAATCTAAAAGATTCAGAAGTCACTACTACTTAAGAGATATATTTAGAATTTTCACTAATGTGTGTGTTAGTTTTGGGGAACTATCTTCAGCAAAATAAATCTGTTAGACTACATTCTATGACTGCGATGTACCTTCATCCACATCATATTCAAGCTTTAATGATATACCAGGTCCATTAAAAGAATCAGAAAAATATAACAAAACAACTCAAAGAAAACTGAAAACAAAGATAGGAGCCACAGGGAATCCCTTATCATAAAGGATTTTAAAATATCACCAATGAGATGTTGTGGAGCCTTTTTTTCCATAAGAATTGGAGAAGTTTCCCTGGTGAGTAGGTTACTCTCCATCCTGTTAGCTCTCTCTGTGCCACATCAGAAATCATCTCAATGTCTCTTGATTTTTTTGAATAAACTGAGGATATTTTATGGTCCAAGGAATAGGAATTAGTGCCAGACCTAGTCACTTTCTTTCTTTTTAACTTTTTTTTATTAGATGTTTTCTTTATTTACATTTCAAATGCTATCCCAAAAGTTCCCTATACCCTCTCCCCACCCCTGCTCCCCTACCCACCCACTACCACTTCTTGGCCCTGGCATTCCCCTGTGCTGGGTTAAATAAAGTTTGCAAGACCAAGGGGCATCTCTTCCCAGTGATGGCTGATTAGGCCATCTTCTGCTACATATGCAGCTAGAGACACGAGTTCAGAGGGTTACTGGTTAGTTCATATTGCTGTTCCACCTATAGTGTTGCAGCCCCTTTCAGGTCCTTGGGTACTTTCTCTAGCTCCTTCATTGGGGGCCTGTGTTCCATCCAATAGCTGACTGTGAGCATCCACTTTGGTGTTTGCCAGGCACTGGCAAAGCCTCACAAGAGGCCACTATATCAGGGTCCCTTCAGCAGAATCTTGCTGGCATGAGCAATAGTATCTGGGTTTGGTGGCTGATGATGGGATAGATACCCGGGAGGGGTAGTCTCTGGATAGTCCATCCTTTCATCTTAGCTCTAAATTTTGTCTCTGTACCTATATCCTTTCATGGGTATTTTGTTCCCTATTCTAAGGAGGAATGAATAATCCACAAGATGGTCTTCCTTCTTGGTTTTCTTGTGTTTTGCAAAATGTATCTTGGGTATTCTAAGTTTCTGGNCTAATATCCNNTTATCAGTGAGTGCATATCTAGTGACTTCTTTTGTNATTGGNTTANCTCACTAAGGATGATATCCNCCAGATANATCCATTTGCCCAAGAATTTCATAAATTCATTGTTTTTAATAGCTGAGTAGTACTCCATTGAGTAAATGTACCACATTTTCTGTATCTATTCCTCTATTGAGGGACATCTGGGTTCTTTCCAGCTTCTGGCTATTATAAATAAGGCTGCTATGAACATAGTGGAGCATGTGTCACTTTCTACCAGTAGCCAGTCTTACAGTTTTTCTTGTTGGTTTTCTATGTCCCTGAATATTTGGCAGAGTTTTTCCTGCCTTCTGGTTTTGTTGCTACCTTTATGCTTCTTTATTCTAGTCTAGACTCTCTTGTCCACTCTATGTTTCCTTTTGCCTCCACTGTGGTTGTTTGAGGTGAGGCAGTTTCCAGGACTTAAACTGAATGCACAGTAATAAGTGGCCCACTTTTCTGTCTCTACACATGTATTTTTCTGGTTTCTTCTCAATGTTTCCAGTTTTCATATAAGACAAGGCCACTTAATAAACATCTTTCTGTGAGTCCATTAATGCAATACCAAGAAAGACAAAACAGGAGAAGCTCTTCGAAGATGGAGAGAGCAGAGCTGAGGAGTTTGTGGATATGGACAGAAAAAGGATGTTTGATCCAGTCTCACTCATTCCTTTTCTATTAGAGTTGTTTGCATGAATTTTGCCCTTGCATTTTACCATGATTTAGATGTTGAGGCTTGTGTGCTGGAACAAACACAGCCTTTCTTCTAAGCGTTGCTCACAGAGGTCACCCTTTCATCCCACCAGAGAAGGTTTCTCCACTCTCCTTGGAGGGTAAGTCTTTCTAGAATCATATAGAAACTAGGGTGGCTTGTGATATGAAAAATCTCAGTTCAAACGGTTTCAGACTGCCCTAGCTTATACTGTATCTGCAGGAGCTGAGGCAGTCAGCTGAAAGGGTCTCATATTTTTCTCATGGTGCTCACTGAGTGCTCCAGACAGGTGGTTCTGGAATAAGCATTATTTGGCTGACTGCTTGTCTCATTTTGCTAAAAGCAGTCAAGGAAGAAAGATAGCATCAAATGGTTGCTAATTAGCAAGTCCCTTTATCCAACCCAAGTAGTCCTTAAAAAAACTCATTTATAGTAACATAAATACCACAAGCATTATAATATATATTGAAGTGGTCTATTATTCAAACTACTAGCAATGTTAGGAGTCTAAAAGTATTTCACATTTGCCCAGTCACCCAGGTAAGCGAGGTCACTATTGAGTCTTGATCTCTGGATATCTGGGATATATCACCTAAGAAATTATTCTCAGTTCATTATTTCTGTCAGTTCCTGTGTCAACTATGATAAACAATGCTTTTTTGGAAGTATCTATTGCTGTACAATAGAATATTAAATAAAACAGGAAAAGCAAAATAGCTCAATAATTCATAGATGTAATTTATAAAAAGTGAATCATTCCACTCTCACTGGATTCTTTAGCCAACAATTAGAATGTGGATTGTGAGCACTGTTTCCAAAATCATTCGTTAAAGACGCAATTCACTACTGGCAATGCTGCTGAAAAGCAGTCACATCAGGAGCATTGACTCATCACGTTCATGGCTGAATGGGATTGAGTCGGCACAGCTGAGAGTGAAAGGTGAATGAAGACAAGTCTTGAAGGGATTGTCTTGTCCCCTGACCCTCTTTTTATCTGGATGTAATTGCTGTCCAACATGGGTTGCTTTTATCTACTACATAACCATCTCAAGGAGACTAATGAGCATGGAGCAAAAGCAAAAGCTCTGATACTGGAAACCCCACTATAAAACATTGTCTCCATAAGTTGTTTATATCGAGTATTTTGTTACAGTGAATATCTCTGGGCGACACAAAGCCACTGTCACTCACACATGTAGAAGGATGTGTGCTTTTCAGAGTTTTTCTCTTCCTGTTCTTCCACCATTCTTGTAACCCTTTCAGGCTGATGATGGAATACTGGACCTTGCCTATGCTAGGGATGCACGGCAAAGCTGGACCACACCCTCAGACCATCATATCCAATACTAATTCTTAGTCCTTAGAGAACAGAACCAATTAATTTTCAATAAAACCTTTTGAATACTCAACATTCTCAAATTTCTTCATTATTGCTTGCAAACAAGCAACATGAATCAAAGTTTGAAGTTTTACTGAAAACATTCTGTTAAAGAGGCTAAAATTATAGCAAACCAGAATAGCAATATCCTATGTTATAGTCTCCTTCTCTAGGGAAATAATTCCAATAAACACATACTTTCCTTCCTATTGTGACAGTTTTTCAATTGTTGCTTAGCCATAAAATGGGTCTCCAGATGCCAAGGCACTGCATTCATTTCTGCTCTATTTTCCATCTACAAAGTTCTTGATATTTTTGGCTTTGTTAATTATGATTAACTTTTTTCTCTACTGATATTAAAAAAATGACTTCATAGAATGGGAACATTATGTGCTCTATGCTGGGGTTATATACACATTCATTTTTTTGTAATTGTTTACTTTATAATCATGGGGTCAAAAACTTATTGTGTCTGACTGGAAAAAGAAATGAGGCTCTTATGTGGAAAAATATCATTGTATTAAGAGATACTGTAATTTTACTAAATGCTTATTTTGCTTTAATAGACATTCCTACTTGAATATTTAATTGTATATTCAAATCAGTTTTCCCTTATTTAAATTCCTGTGTTCATTTTTCTTTCTCTTTTCAAATTTCATATATATTTGATACAATTAGTTCATACACATTAACTTGGTACATATCCAACATTCTTAACCATTGTGATATTTAACTTTATTTGTATAATACATTTTATAAAACACAAACTCTCTTATGTTATTGAAGTATGTATAAAAGTTAAATCCTTAGAAGTGTATAAAATGTTGATAATGAACTTAAAAAATGATTTTATGATTTACTCAGTTCAGTACATGATTTTTTAAGACTCATTTCAACTCATGTGTCATATTAAGAAGTCTGAGTTTACACCTATGCCGTTTCACATCTTACGACCACATTTTCATATATGTAAGTGATATAACTTTAATTATTTTTTAAAAAAATACTACAATGCTATCATTGTTCTAAGACCTATATATGCATTTGTATTTGCTCATAGTGTATCCCTTTTATTAAGTTCTTAGACATGAAGGCTTAAAATTTCACACTTCTTTAGAGAGTCAATACAAATAGGCTGTCCAGCACAATATATGTGCATAAGCTCTATAGTAATTCAGAATTAAGGGTCAAGTGCACACAACAGAGGCAGCATAATGTCCAAAGGTACACCAAGAACCATATTGGGGTTAAACAATTATTGGATAAAAATTATTCTCTGTTCTGAGATGATAGTCTAATCACAATGTTCCTCATCTTGAACCTTTACTTCCATAATGACATTTATATATTATTTGATTAGGAACAATATTACCATTATAATGGGCTCATAACCTTTGATTCTTTGAATTCTAGAGCAAGCAAAGTACTGTTACTTCTGTAAATGGGTCACTGTTTCTCCCACATCCAGCCTCACTGCATTCATCCTAGCTAATATGCTCTTATTTTTCTAAGATAGTTACATCTTAGTTGCTATTTGTGTAATCATTACTGATTTCTATTTTATAGACTTCCATAATTCTGTTTTGTCATTGATGACAAAAGGATTGCATAATTTGCCTAGCAGAAACTAGAAGGGAAGTGATGTTTGTACCTGTATATAAGACATCCATCCACCCTTAATGTTTCTCAGTGAAGTAACACAGCAGGTACCAGGTAGGAATTCTGAGAAACCACTCTGCCTTTTAACATGGATACAGGCATTCATTCCACAAACATTCAAATAACACAATTTCTTCTTCATTTTCAAATGTTAATTTGCTTACTTTTGACACATTGGAAAGGATGGTATATTCTCAGCCCTCAAGCATAAGTCTCTGATAAGAAGAGCATAGCACCCTTAAAGCAGGAACGTTGTACTTTGCACAATACTGAACAACTGAGTCAACAGCAGAAAACACTGCTTCCCCTTTCTGGTTAAGAAAAATACATATTTAATGAGCTTGTAGAGGTCATACGTGGCAAAATAATCTATTTTCTGCAGCAGAAAATGTTATGTCCAATGAGACCTTGCAGCTTCACATTTCCTGCAGTGTTGCCCATCATTCTATTTAGTATTGACAATATAAATACGGAATCTCCTGGCTTTTGCTCTTGGTGTTGCCTGTTGTTGATTACCACGTCTTTCTTGCTGATAGTATTTAACTGGAACCGTTTCCATTCTACAACGTTGAATTTAAACAAATGACATTTCCAAACTTCCCTTCCTTTCTCTTCCTTGATGTGTCCTCTCCTTTCTTTAAATTTTCACACATTTAGAATTTTTGAACCTGCCTGGGGCATCTGTCAGTGTGGGCAGAATGTAGTTTTGAGTTTCCACTGAAGCAACTTTCCAGTCACACTGCAACTTAGAAATGTGTGGTTTTTAGCAGGTTTATTTAATCTTTCATGCCCTCATATCATACATTTTAAAATAGGCATGGAAGGGCTGGGACGTAGCTTAGTGGTAGAATAATTTCTCACTAAGCACAAAGCCTGAACTTTAATCCATCAGAGTATGCTCTTTAAAAATGGCTCAATAATACTTTATATGCTGTTGAATTCTTATGTAACTGAACGGCCATATCTCCCTACAAACTCCAATTTTGAAGAAATGTTGCTTAAGTTTCTTGATTTAGAGAAACAGGGATAAAAATATAATGTACCAGCGTGGCTTTTGTCAGAGTGTAATGGCTTCATGGTGGCATAAACACATACCTGATAAAGGAAATTTAAAGAAGACAAAGTTTACTTTGGTTCACTGTTTGGTGTTCCAAGCCACGAGGCTATGCTGAGAAACATATGAAGTGGCTGGTAATATTCTATCCACCTCCAGCAAGGAGTGAGTGTTGAACTGTTTTTCAGAACACTTTCTCCTTTTTATTAAATAGGAGACACTGGCCCTTGGAACGGTTCGACCAACATTTAGCGTAGGTTCGCATAGATCAATTATCCTATCCTAGGAAAACCATTATAGAATTGCCTAGAGATTGGATTCTATGAAAGATCTAAATACCATGAAGTCAACAATAAAGATTAACCTTCATATAATCACTTGGCCGATGAAGAAAGCCATCCACCTTTTATATCCAATTAAAAGCACAATGGCAGACATACTGTATTTTAATACGTTTATAAAGAAATCTCATTATTTCATTTTTCTTGTCAAATAAATGTAATTTAGCGGTGCATGTGTTCACTAACTATTCATTATTTGAAAAGGCATTTAGATTGTTTCTATTCCTACAAATGGTAACTACAGAAGAAATAAATAAGGCTGAATGAGTATCTCTAAATTCTCATCTATTAGATGTGGAGCCAGCAAAGACCGATTCCCACTCGGTGGGCTTTGCTTCATTCTATTGATTATTTTCTGTCTGAGAACTGAAGAGACTCCCCAAATATCAAATACTCTTGACCTTGAGCTCAGCTGCCTCTGCTTGTATATATGTGCATCATGTGCCTATAGTGTCCATAAGAGAAGAGTAAGAGTAGGCCACTAGCTCTTCAGAAACTAGTTACGTATATTTGTTCCTGACCCGTGTATGCTAGGATTCCTGCAAGAGCAAAAATTACTTTTAACCAAAAACTATCTCTTCATTCAAATATTTCTCTGTTTCACTAACATACAGAGTATTATTTTTACAGTTGTGTATATAGGGATGAGGCTCTAGAGGACATATATATTTTCAAAGATTTTATTGACCTAACAATTTTTTTTTAGATGGACCTAGTAATTTTTAAATGTTATATTGTGTTTTTAAATATTAGTGTGGACAAAGGATAGATGCATATGAATGCAGATGCCCCACAAGTTCAAAAGAAGTTTAAGGTACCTGGAAGCTGGAGCTATAGAGAGTCATGAGAACTTCACTGTGCGTTCTCAACACCAAATTAGAACTTTTTGGAAGTAATAGTTCTCTTAAACCTGATTGATACAAATTAAAAACACTCTCAAGTTTGAAAACAGTTTGCTCTTTTTTCAGGAGTTTAGCATATAATTTTCACATGGTCCAGTCATTGTCCATTCAGATATTTTTTAAATAAGAAACAAATGAAAGTAAATGTTTGAAAAATGTGTGCACTTGAATATTAATAGGACCATTAAAATCATGCTGAATTAGAAAGAGCTCAAATCCCTATTAATGAGTTAAGAAAAAATAAGCTATGGCATAATCACAGTATGCATAGTATGCATATAAAATATAAATGTATCTCTAAATATTGGTAAAGAGTAAAAACACAGACTACCTTTCTTTCAGACAAGGCCGCATATTATGTGATGTAATTTACACTGAATTTTCAGAAATAGAAAACAGTGTTCTCTTAAAAAAAAAAAAAAAAACCCAGAGTGACTCTTGTATGAAGGGAGTCTGGAGGAAGCAGATAGAAATGACTTCAAGAAATTGGAGAGTTGTATGGGTGCTTGCTTAAGTCTCTGTCTCAGTTATGATGATTCATAAATGTACCTTCTCAAACATACAATTATGAAAATACATAGTTGTTTCTTTTAAATATGTTCATTGGTTTTATGTGCATTAGACATGAAATAGGTATTTTACAAATCATTTATTTGTTTCTTGTATAGTCTGGAATGCCAACCCATAATTGTAGAACAAATGATGATATATTATGTAAAATTGTACTACTTTACATTCTTTAAATTAAAGCTAAAGCTTTTAGTTTTTATTTTACCACATCAATGTTGTAGTTACCTTAGGTTGGTTAAAGAACAGTGACTTCCTGTGGCATAGAAGAACAATCTTTACATCCAAACATTAATTCATAAAAACTAACCAACCTGAACCAGCCAGGGGAAAAAAAAAAACCTCCACCTACAATCTGGCCTGCCTACAAGATGTATTGGAGCAATAGAAGCACAGAAGATGTGGGAATGACCTACCAATAATTGATTTAACTTGATGTCTCTACCAAGAAAAGGGACACATGGCTTACATACACTGTATGGATGGCTAGGAACTGGATATTAAATAGTGCAGAGACCTAGGATAGAACCAGACACAAATGCAAGAAAAATGCAATTAAACCATCCCTAATGATATTCTGCTATACTATTAGCTCAGTTCTTTGGTCAGTCGTCATCAGACAGGCTTCGCTCAGAGCAATAGGGAGTGGCTGCTGCCTGCCAGAAATTATGCAGAGTGTAAAGCAGAGGGCTCCATCATGTCCTTCCCCTAGAAGATCAGGGAATCCTTCAGAAGATAGGAAAAATCTGCAAGAGATAGAGGAGAAGGAGGACAAAAGGAGAACAGGGTCCGCTGAAAAACCTAAGCAGGGCTCACATGAGCTCACAGCAAACAAAAGGACAAGCATGGAGCCTTCATGGGTTTATATATGGTATGGATTTAGTTTGATGCTCTTGTGAGGATGATAACAGTGGAAGCCAGTGTGCCTAATTTTTTTTGTCTGTTTTTTTCCCTTATATTGGTTTACCTCATCCAGCCTTGATATAAGGGATTTTGTCTTGTTTTATTATATCTTGTTTTGTTCTGTTTAGCAGAGGTCTATTTGAGATCAGTCCTCTGAAAAGGAAAAGGAGGGGAGTGGATCTGGAAGTGGTAGGAGATGGGATGTGTGTGATGAGCTTGGAGGAATAGAGGGAGGAGAAATTGTTGTTGGAATGTACTGTATTAGAGAAGAATTCATTTTCAAACAGAATCCCAACTCTAACAGCAAAAATAACAGGAAACAACAATGACTTTTCCTTAATATCTTTTAATATAAATAGACTCAATTCCCAAATAAAAAGTCATAGACTAACAGACTGGCTAGGTAAAC
Source organism: Mus pahari (assembly GCF_900095145.1). Lineage (NCBI taxonomy): Eukaryota > Metazoa > Chordata > Mammalia > Rodentia > Muridae > Mus > Mus pahari. Next base: position 74,646,365 of record NC_034601.1, read on the forward strand.
AGGACCCAACATTTTGCTGCATACAGGAAATCTACCTCAGGGACAAAGATGGACACTACTTCAGAGTAAAAGACTTGAAAACAATTTGCCAAGCAAATGGTCTCAAAAAACAAGCTGGAGTAGCCATTCTTTTTTGTTTTGTTTTGTTTCATGTTTTTGGTTTTTTTGTTTGTTTTTTTATTATTATTTTCTTTATTTACATTTCAAATGCTATCCCGAAAGTTCCCTATACCCTCCCGCCGCCCCCTGCTCCCCTAACCACCCACTACCACTTCTTGGCACTGGCATTCCCCTGTGCTGGGTTAAATAAAGTTTGCAAGACCAAGGGGCCTCTCTTCCCAATGATGGCCAACTAGGCCATCATCTGCTACATATGCAGCTAGAGACACGAGCTCAGGGGGTACAGGTTAGTTCATATTATTGTTCCACCTATAGGGTTGCAGCCCCCTTCAGCTCCTTGGGTACTTTCTCTAGCTCCTCCACTGGCCGCCCTGTGTTCCATCCAATAGCTGACTGTGAGCATCCACTTCGGTGTTTGCCAGGCACTGGCATAGCCTCACAAGAGGCCGCTATATCAGGGTCC
>NC_034601.1:74647152-74662753 GCF_900095145.1 Mus pahari
ATATCTAGTGACTTCTTTTGTGATTGGATTACCTCACTAAGGATGATATCCTCCAGATACATCCATTTGACCAAGAATTTCATAAATTCATTGTTTTTAATAGCTGAGTAGCCATTCTAATATAGAATAAAATCGACTCTCAACCTAAAGTTATAAAAAAAGGCACTTCATACTCATTGAAGGTAAAATTTATCAAGATCAACCCTTAATTCTGAACATCTATGCTCCAAATGCAAAAGCATCCACATTCATTAAAGAAACTTTAGTAAAACTCAAAGCACACATTGTACCTCACACAATATTAGTTGTAGACTTTAGCACCCAACTCTTATCAATGGACAGATCCTGGAAACAGAAACTAAACAGAGACACAGTGAAACTAACAGAAGTTATGAAACAAATGGATTTAGCAGATATCTATAGAACATTCTATCCTAAATCAAAAGGATATACCTGCTTCTCAGCACCTCATGTCACCTTCTCCAAAACTGACCATATAATCTGTCCCAAAAGAGGCCTCAACCGATACAAATACATTGAAATAATCCCATGCACCCTATCAGATCACCATGGACTAAGGCTGTTCTTCAGTAACAACACAAATAATAGAAAGCCCACATACACATAGAAGTTAAACAACAGTCTATTTGATGATAACTTGGTCAAGGAAGAAATAAATTAAAGACTTTTTAGAGTTTAATGAAAATGAAGCCACAACATACCCAAACTTATGGGACACAATGAAAGCAGTGCTAAAAGGAAAACTCATAGCTCTGAGTGCCTCCAAATAGAAATTAGAGAGAGCATACACTAGCAGCTTGATAGCACACCTAATAGCTCTAGAACAAAGGGAAGCAAATTCACCCAAGAGGAGTAGATGGCAGGAAATAATCAAACTTAGGGCTGAAATCAACCAAGTGGAAACAAAAAGAATGATATAAAGAATCATCCAAGCCAGGAGCTGGTCTTTGAAAAAACCAACAAGCTAGATAAACCCTTATTCAGACTAAATAGAGGGCACATGTACAGTATCCTAATTAACAATATCAGAAATGAAAAGGGAGATTCAACAACAGAATCTGAGGAAATCCAAAAGATCATCAAATCCTACTACAAAAGCCTGTACTCAACAAAACTGGAAAACCTGTATGAAATGGACAATTTTCTAGACAGATACCAGGGGTATAGGGAACTTTCAGGATAGCATTTGAAATGTAAATACAGAAAATAATAAATAAATAAATAAATAAATAAATAAATAAATAAAAAGAAAAAAAAAAGAGCAAATGAACGATATGAACAGTCCCATATTCCCCTAAGGAAATAGAAGCAGTCATTAATAGTCTCCCAAACAAAAAAAAGCCCAGGACTTGATGGGTTTAGTACAGAGTTCTATCAGACCTTCAAAGAAGACCTAATTACAATACTCCTCAAGCTAATCCACAAAATAGAATCAAAAGTTACTCTAATTTATATATATATATATATATATATATATATATATATATATAAATTATTGGGTCTAAATACCCTTTTTGAACTGTGTTATTTTAGTTAACATATAAGCTAAAGTCAGGACATTTATAAACACATACATCAATTATATATATATATATATATATATATATATATATATATATATATATAATTATATGTATATATATAAAATATATATTATATATGTATAATATATATAATATATATATTACATAGCATATGCATACCACACATATAATATATACATACAACAGATTTAGCAAATACATAACATAAACATGTAATTTATAACATAGTATAATATGTAATATATATCTTGTCAATACCTTCTCATTTGCTCTGGTACAGTAAATTTTTTTGCTTCATGGCTGACCCCCCCCACACACAATACTCATTGTATCGTTCACGTATGAAGGATATCCAATAATTGGAAATTGATCATCTGGGTGCCACAGTCCTCATCAGGCTTGTGCAGTGTGCTGATATGTGTTTGTTCCCTTTTGCTCTCACCTTTGTGTCTGGTCAAAAAAGCCATACATTAATGAGTATGAGTTACTGTTTTATCTTTAGGAGTATAAAAGCTATTAAAATTGCTTGGAATTCCATGCATGAGTAATTGACCAGTTTCCCCACATATGTTGAAGCACTTGTCTACGTTAATATATGCTTTTTTTTTATTTTGGTTTAGTATGTGGAAGTTTGTTACTGAACCATCTTTCTTGCTCTTCATCATGACAAAATATAAATTATTATTTTAGCATTTTCTTACCAGCTCCTAGTTCACGTATGCCTACAGAGATACCTGTGATGTTTCATGATTGACAGAATTAGGAATGTTTTGTGTCCCTGTTGTTAGTGAGGTATCATCATTATTCTGGAGATTCTCAGTAGAGAGAGCAAAGCAATGCAAGACACCTAACGATCCTGAAGAAATATTTATGTAAAAAATTTGAATTTATAGGAACATGCATAAAGCTTTCATGAACATTAATATGATAATTTTGTGTTATTCAGTCATTTCATTAATTATTTAAACTGCAAGTTTACTGGAATATATTGTATAAATAACCATAATTTTCTAAGACAGTGCTAGGTCATTTCCCCAAGTGGGTAAACCATGAAGAATTCTTATGATAACTACATGGAAGAAATCTCCTTTACTCTTATTGACAGCTCTTAGTGTGTAAGTTTGGTAGTTTTCCTAACTTGTTTTAAGAAAGCTTTTACTCCGTGGCCTTGGCTGGCATGGAACTTGCTGGCTAGTTATATATTACTGCCCTAAATCTCACATGGATCACCTGCCTCTACTTCCTGTGAATTGACATTAAAAGTATGTACCCACACACCTTGGTTTATAATTTAGTTGTCTGTCCTTATTTTCCCATCTTTCTTTAAATTTGTGATTCCTCATGATACAGGATTATTTCAGATATTAGTCTATTATCCTTTTTTATTATTTGCATACATTTGTATTTTGCTTGCTCATATTTTTTACCTACTTTAAATTGACTTATACGCCTGTCATTACCTTAAGAGATGTTTGGACATTTTTGCATGGAAGTTGTGTATCAAATAAATGTTTTGCAAATACTTTCCTAAGTTTGTACCATCCTGTTTGATGATTTTAATAATGTTTGAGGCAGAATAGAATCTTCATTTTTATTGTCATATGCTGCACTGAGAAATTTCTACCAGCGTGAGATTTCATGTCCTCCCATACTGCCTGACAGCACTTCATACAGCTGGGTCTCCTTACACCACAGCATTGCAAAGTGTCCTCCTGCTGCTCGGTTTAATTTCTTGTTTTGATTATCATGGCCCATTGCTAATTTTCACAGTTGGAGGACACAGAAAACAACTGACCTGGAATTGATATTAAAAGTGATTAAGGACTATGAAGGCTGAAATTCAATAGTGGATAATGCACACCAGAAAAAAAAAAAAAACAACAACAACAAAAAAAAACAAGTCTATTGTAGAGCAGGTGTAATAATGAAGCATCAGAACAAAGAATTAAAAGATTTTTCACTGTACCTCATAGAAGTCAATGAGAAATGAGAATCTTGTAAAAGCCATAACTGATATAAATGGTAAGTAATTCCGTGTCCTGATGACCACAACTGATATCTCTTGGGTTGAAAGGTAACGCTAGACATGACCAAAATATTAAAGTAAGCTAGTTGTCGTTAATGATGACAGAACCATAATTGACTATTTAATTGATAACTCTATTGATAAAGCTAACAAGTTAAGCTAGCTGATAACCTTTTGGAAACTGTAAGCTTACTCCAGAACAATATTACATCCAGCCAGCACATGACTTTAATCCCAGCACTTGGGAGGTAGAGGCAGGCAGATATCTGAGTTCGAGGCCAGCCTGGTCTACAGAGTTCCAAGACAGCCAGGGCTACACAGAGATACCCTGTCTCAAAAAACCAAAAAAGAAAAAATAAATAAAAAAGATTACATCCATAGACAATCTTGCCCATTACTCTTTTGGCTAAGTTTATATAAGTACAAAATTTACTCATGCAAGTTTCAGACTGAAAGACTGAATTGCATCCTTACTCGATTAATGGTCAGAGTTTTAAAATCTGAAATTTGAGTATTTTCTTCATGGCACATGCTCGTTTGTTTGTTTGTTTGTTTGCATGTATCCACAACTAATCAGCTAGTCCTATGTCATGTAGATGTCCCTTATCTTTCATTATACAATTATGGTAGTTTTAGGTTTATAACTATGCTGAGTTGGTCATTTTCCCATATGAATGTTTACTTATTTCAGGCAACATTTCTTTCGTTTTTTTGAATGTTAAGATATTTTATTGGGATTCCTTTTTATTAATTTTTTTCATTAATCATTCCCTTTGTTTACATCTCAAATGATACGCCCCCTCCCAGCTATCCCTCCACAAACCCGCATCCCATTTGCCCTCTCCTCCTTCCCCTTTGCTTCTATGAAGCTGCTCCCTGACCTACCAACCCACTCCTGCCCCACTGCTCCAGAATGCAAGAGCGTAAAACCTCCACAGAACCAAGGGCCTCCCCTCCCATCGATGTCAGACGAAGATATCCTCAGCTACAAATGTATCTGGAGCCATAGATCCCTCCCTGTACACTCCTTGTTTGGTGGTCTAGTCCCTGGGAGCACTTGGTGGTTCGGCCAGCCAATAGTTTTCTTCCTATGGGATTGTAATCCACCACTGCTCCTCCAGTACCTTCCCCAGATCCCATACCAGGGTCCCCCAGGCCAGTCTGAAGGCCTTGATCACTCAAATAAATTCCTTTAGCTGTTCTTTAAAAGATCAGTTGTCTGACTAAATGTGGACTAATTCTTATAGTGTAGAGTCCGTTGCATAAATAAAATACTAACAAAATAGTATTGATTCAATTACTGTTGCTTCAGACTACGTCATGATTTGACATTTTTGTTTGTGTGTTTGTTTTGTTTTGTTTTCTTGTCTTACATCTTTACATGTATAATGGTTGTAAAGCCATATTTGGATATGTGCCAACAGTTTCCTATGGCTTTGGGTGATAATGTGGTTGTTACTAGCATTTAGCATGCTTGCAAACAGCATCGAACCTGAAAGGAATGGCGACCTGACAACCCTCCAGTCACATTTACTTTTTAATGCATTCTCCAACTTCTTCCATATACTCAAATATATTATAAATTTAAAATAATATGTCTATATTTATAAATTTAGAATATATTAAATATAATATTTTTGTACAATACATAATATTTTAGTATACCTTAAAATATATATTAAAACTTTACCTGGGGTTATGAGGATTGCAACTAATACCTCAATGCATGATAAGTAATTGTTCTACCATTAAATTATATACCCAGGGTCCTATAGAGTCTTTGAAATATTTATTTAAATGTATCTTTAAGGGTACAGTTAAATGACTTTAAATTACTACAAGAGCATAGTTGAATGATTGAAATTATTATTGCATTGAAGAATAGATTAAATTTAAAATTATTAAAAGTACTAGTTCTTTTTTCCAGTTTATTTATTTATTTTTATTTTTAATTGATTATTTTGTTTATTTACATTCCAAATGTTGCCCACATCCTGGGCTCCCCTCCCACATTTCCTCACCCCTTCCACTCTCCCACTCTCACCTTTACTTCTGTGGTGATCTCCTCCCCCAACCCACACCACCACCAACCCTGGGCATCTCCCTTCCCTGGGACTTCAAGACTCTACAGTATTAGGAGCATGCTCTCTAACTGAGGGTGACCTTAGCTGAAATGCTCAACAGTGGGGAGATGAAACCTGAAGAAACCACCTCCGGTAGACAGACAAGGCCCTCAGTGTAGGGATCTGGTCACCAACTCACCTTCAAATTTTTGACCCAGAATTGTTCCTGTCTAAAAGAAATGCAGGGACAAAAATGGAGCAGGGACTGAGGGAAAGGTCATCTAGTTACCAGAATTCCATGCCATGGGAGGCCACCAAATCCTGACACTATTACTGATGTTATGTTGCGCTGCAGACAAGAGCATTGCTCTACCAGTAGTTGACTGAGACAGATGCAAATATTGATACCCATCCTTTGGACTGAGATCAGGGACTCCTAAGGAAAAATAAGGGGAAGGACTGAAAGAGCTGAAGGGGATGGTAATCACATTGGAAAACCAACAGTTTCAACTAATCTGGACCTGTGGGAGCTCCAAGAGAATAAGCCACCAAGCACAGAGTGTGTATGTGCTGGTCCAAGGCCTTCAACACATGTGTAGCAAAAGTAGTCGTTCTTACATATTATAATCAATTAATAGGTATAATGGCTTTTTGGCAATTGGATGCATTTTATTACAAAATTGTTTCTGTGTTTTGTAATATGTAACCTTTATTCACTTATATTATCTAGTAGCAGCATCAATGAGGTGGGTCAATCATGAGTAGACTTGAAGGAAGAAAGTTTCTCTAACATGCTGGCAGTTTGTAATGTTCTGTAGATAGACTCTTAGTTTTCTTACCAGAACATACAGTATCAAGTCTTTAAAATTGTCTATGTGCCAGTCAGAAATTTTTTCAGTATCTTGCTGAACAATTTCATTTTGAATTTTTTTTTTTGAGACAGGGTTTCTCTGTGTAGCCCTGGCTGTCCTGGAACTCACTCTGTAGAGCAGGCTGGCCTCGAACTCAGAAATCTGCCTGCCTCTGCCTCCCAAGTGCTGGGATTAAAGGCGTGCACCACCACTGCATGGCTATTTTGAAATTTTAAAATGGTAGATTGCTTAATCGTGTTTTAATGTTCAATCTACCTTACATAAATTGAATAAATTCTACTTAGTCACATAGTTTAATGATCTTTACACCTTTGCAGATATGATTGGCTATTCTTTGCTAATGAATTTGCATTATACTCATGACAGATATTAGAGAATGAACAGTTTCTGTTTAATTAGAACCACAGAGGCTTAGCAGCTCCATGATTGTACCTATTCATTGGTTTTAATTCACCTTCTTGAATGCATGTAATTCTTCACATACAGTCTACCTTGAAATTATTTTATTTGTCTTCCAATGAGTCTGAGGACCAGCTACTCTTGTGCCTCAAGATTAAACTTAGGTGACATGATTCTTCCTGTTATGTTAGATATCATGATTTTTCCTTGTTATGAAGAAAATGTCTCAGGAATTCTTATCCCCCATCATATTTATCAGATGATCTGTCCTGGATACTCTGATGATGTCTAATGTTCTCTGAAGACTTTAAGTTTTATGGAATTTATTTGAGCTTATTTAGTCTAGCACACAACATTCTCATTTTTATTCACAGAGCCCTCTGCTAATAGCAGAGGATGATACATTAAAACTTCTCTAGCTGCACATGACGCTATGATGGGTCATCCAAAGACACACCTCTATCAAGTCAATCAAACAAATGTTTTAATTTTTCATTTTGGATCCTTTGCTCTATTTAGATGGATAGGGCTGACAAGATCATTTCTCCTCTCAAACCACAAGTAAAAGATAAAGCATTAATCATATTTTATTATAATAACTTTTAATATACTTGTTCACATACTATCTATTTTTCTTTCTTTTAATATATTTTTTACAGAGAAGTACTTTAGATAGTTTGTAACAGATGAACATTTTTTGATTTTGAGTCTAGTAACACTCAAATTAGTGGAAATTTCTGTACTACTGAGGAAAGACTCTCATGTATTTTATTAAATGTACCATTATTTATATGGTTTGCTATTTCATTACTATTTGCTCAATTTCATGAGAGTTCTGTCAAAAAAACAAGAAGGCGGGTGTATCACTGTTTCTTAACTACTTTTCTCCTGAGCTTGATTTAACAATGGACATAAAATGGGAATTTAATGAACCAGAAAACCAATGAATATAGAATCTGGTAGAATAGGGATTTTCTATTCCCCAGAATATTTTTGGATCGGTAAACTGGGAGCTGTCTCTCAATAGAAGGCAGGGGAAAAAAATCAGTATCAAGAATCACAGAATAAAAGAAAGTCAAGAATGGAAGGAAAAGAGTGACTGGCCAACTGTAAACTTGATGAGATGAGTTAAGACACTACCTCCATTTGTGCCTTAGGATGGCTTCTCTCCTTGGACTTCTCGTTATAGAAAGTTGTTTGTTTCAGCTATGCTAGCGGCAACAGAAGTACAATGCTGGTGAGCCTGCTTGATTTATTTGTGCTTCTGTGTAAATATTTCTATTGACAACCTGTTTCCTACAATCAAATCAACAGATTTGGGATATTGGAATCATTTTTTTCTTGCAAGTATGCTAGCACAATTTTATCTGGTGATATTCGTGAGCATCTTATCACATAAATGATAACTCTGGGCATTAGTTATAACAACATTGGCAGATTTTAGAGCACTATATCTTGTGTGTGGCAGGTGATATGCTATTTTATAAATTTTTAACTCGTTCAAGGCTTATGTAAGTTTACAATAATTACTAGAATAATAATATGCCTGACAATGGTTTAGTAGGGATTGCTAGCATATATTTAATTCTAAAAAATTTCAATTTTCTTCAGTTTCTCAATTCATTTGCATTTCGACAAGCCAATTTACAGAACTATTTCATGTTTTTAATTGGTAGAAACATTGATTTTTCCAAATGATACATACAGCAAAATTTTAAGTGTGAGTACCAACTATTGCTGAAGTTCTTGACAGCTCTGTGAGCATATGGAATGAGGACAGGGCATCCACAGTGGAGTGGGAGGCTTTTAAGCCTCCTGTCTTCTCAGTCCAGCTAGGTGATCCAGCTGATCTCATTTCCTACGCTCCATTTCACCTGCTTCTAATTAAGTAGGATATGACTCCCAGTGGTCTTTGAATTTAATTACAAAAGCCACAGAATTGATATTTATTACCTGTAGAAATTAAGACTAAATGATACCAGAGGCCTTGTATCTACAGCCCCATGCTTTCATCGTTATACATCAAGGACTTATGAGGTGTTTTAACAACAGTCTCATAACTTTTTTAAGTTTACCAGATATTCTATCTTTAAGAAAGTACTCCTTTACTCAATGTAGAAAGTTTTACCAAGTCATGAATTCTTCTTCACTTTCCTTAAGTGTTCTATAAAATTGAAGTTAAAATACTAGATAGATATGTGGCTGATATAGATTTTTAAAATGTTTTCTAATATCACTTATATGTACATGCCCAAACTTATTATTTAAAAGGCATATTTGTTTAATAGAGGTAGAATAAACTAAATAGAATCTGAGTTTAAAGTAAAATTAGAAACTTCTTGGACTCTTCAAAAACTTCTTTAATCCGTGGGGCTCGACTATTTTGCACACTGATAGTTTCTTTCTCTTTTTATGTTTTACTTGTTGGTATAAATAGCTTAAGGAAGTTTTGAATAATAAGATTACCATTTATTTTTTCTTTATTATATTAAGTAAATTTTAGTGTTGGAAAGAAATGATAAGTATTTTGGTACCAATTTCATATCCAGATGGAATTTCTTATCCCAAATTTAAAAACAATATATAAAATTCCTTCATGTTTTATGGTGTGTGTTGAATTTTCTTTCAAAGTGTATTAATTACTGGAATATGGTAGCAGCAACAGCATGGCTGGGCCTCAAATTACAAGACAGAGCATGTCTGTGATCTCCAAAGGTTTCCTTTCTATTGGAAAATATAAAAGAAGCTGACATACAACATTTACAAAATACCTTTAGTTTTACCATCACTATATTCCTTTGTCTGCTCTGAACCCCATCTGCCACCCCAGTGAAGTGCTTCTGTTCTGTTATTACGTTTTGACCTTTGGTTTCACTGGACTTTTTCACTGGAAATACTCCCTACATTCCATGGCCTGTCAATAATTTTCTGACATCTATATGTAACCCAAATGAAATATAGTTTTCTGAAGATTCTAAGCTAACATCTACAAATGAGAATTAAACATGAAGTGTGTCTTCTGGGCCTTGGATGACTTGAGTGTAATGATTGCCTCTGCTCCTTTCATTTACCTAGGTATTTAATGCTTGTTTTTGTAATGTCTGAGTAATATGTTAGTATGTAAATATGGCAGATATGTATTGCCCATTCATTAAATTAAAGACATCTAGCCTCTTTCCAATACCTATCTTCTGTGAATAGAGAATTAATGTACATATGTGAGTAAATATCCCCACAAAACTTCTGCAGAAGCAGCCAGAAATACCATGTATAGTTCAGTGATCAAATAGTGTCATGAATAGAATATGAGTGGTTATATATAATATTAATATGCACTATATTTAAATATATATTATGTGTTATACGTTAAAATATAAATATATTAATATATTTGAATATATATTCCAAATAAACTTACTTTGACATGACACAATTAGACATCACAAGCTCACAAATAAAAATATAGGGCCAGGAATGGGTTCCACCTGTGGAGTGGTTAGACAAAGAAATTCCACAGATGGTCTTACAGGCATTGGTCTTTGTTCTTGGGTACCCTCCAGGACTTAATGGTAATACTCTATTGTTTAAGATAGCACATATTTAAGTTATATAACATGGAGAAAGCAATGAAAGTAGATGTTAATCTTTCCAATTTGTGAACTATGAAAGCCACAATGAAAAACCCCTGGACATAACCATTTGTGAAACAGACATGAACATAATAGGAGTAACCAGCCACCAATTGGGTTTAAGGCCTCTGCCATCCAACCTAAAAGAAAACCTGCCATCATGACTGGAGCTCAAAACCTATGGCTAAATGGGTTATAAGCTTTACTGTGAAGCTACGACTGCTACTATGTTAAAGTGACATAACAGTCAAATAACTTCATTTATTTTTCAATGTTCCCATAGATTGGATTATCTTTCAACTATTAACAACGAAGTTGATGTTGAAGACTGTGAGGATTAAAACAGAAATTCATAAATGTTTAGAATTGGAGTATACTCATGAAAAAGTGATATATTTATATTTATCCCTTCTCTCAGTGACTCAAGAAACATTAAGGAGACTGGGTCAGAAAGCTTGGGAAGTGACAGAGATTGCAGATGAATATGATGGAACAGAGTCCTGTACTCTGAAGGACAGCTGTGAACTCAAAGAACCTATGGTAGCATTCAAAGACTCGTGCCAGCTCAAACCAGACAAAATTGTGGTATTGAAACAGATCAGCATGAAATCCTACCACCAGAATAAGTGCTATTGGGAAAAGTAAGATTATGGCCAGTGGTAAGGTGGCCAAACTCCAGTGGATGGACACATGCCTCAGTGTATAAGCACCATATATTAGACTGTACGATTTTAAAGGCCCAGAGACCTGGGATGGGGGAGGCTCCCAGGAGTCAGTGCATGTGGCCTTAGCCAAGATACATAACTAAGGATATGGAACCTGAAGGAACCACCTTCTGAAGCCAGGAAGGATAAGGACACCAACCCATCCACAAAACTTTTGACCTAGAACTTGTCTTGTCTAAAAGAAATGAAGGGACAAAGATGCTGCAGAGTCTAAAGGAATGAGTAACAAATAACTGGTCCAACTTGAGACCAATTCCATGGGCAAACCTCAGTCCCTGACACCATTAATGATAATCAGTTATGCTTGCAGACCAAACTCTCATGTAATCTGTCCATCAGCTGAATGAAACAGATCAGATATCCACAGCCAAACACTGGATGGAGGTCGGGAACTCTTATGGAAGAGTTGGGAGAAGGATTGAAGGCTGCTAAGGAGATAGGAAGGAACTCGACAGGAAGACCAACAGAGTCAACTAACCTGTACACTTGGGAGCTCTCAGAGACTGAGTCACCAACCAAAGGACACACACAGGCTGGACCAAGGCCCTTGGTATATATGTAGCAGATGTGCAGCTCAGTCTCCATTTGGGTCCCCCAACAACTGGATCAGGGACTGTCCTTAAAGTTGTTTCCTGTCTGTGGAATCTGTTCCCCAACAGGGTTGCCTTGTATGGCCTCAGTGAAAGAGGATGTACCTGTCTTGGCCGAGACTTGATGCACCAGGGTTGGGGGATACTCAGGAGGCCCCACCCTCTCAGAAGAGAAAGGGATGGGAGATGGAGATGGGGGAGGAATTATGTGGGACAGTGATTCGGATGTAAAAAAAGAAAAGTCATTACCAAAAAAATAAAAAATAAAAATAAAAAAGAGTACCGGGCTGGAACTTTGTGCAAGAATGAGTCTGCTAACTATAGCGCCTGGCAAAGTTATCCTATGAAAACCAAAAATGGTGAGTCTGTTAACATGAAAAAAAAAATATACATATACAATTGTTCCTATGCATTTATCTGTGGGGTTTGGTTTTGGTCTCCATGGATACTAAATCCATTAAATTCTTACATAACAAAAAATAAATAAAAAAGAGAAAGAGAGAGAAGACAAAGACATGAAGTTGAGTGGGTAGGAAAGAGATTGATGTGAGAGATTTGCAAAAGAGATGACTATGAAAAAATACACATTAGAAGTAATAAACACATAAGGAAAACAAAACAGCACAAAAGGAAAAATGTAATGAAAATTTGGAGTGTGTAGTTTTGAGGTTGAAGTTGGTATATAGTGTCTCAATATTTTCTTAATGTGTTAACTGACAATTTAATTATTTAGGTATGGGTCAATATAGAAATATTGAATGCTACCTGTATTGGAGTCTGATGTTTCTTATTATTGTAAGTAACTAAGCAAACATGAAAAGTAGTTTATGAAACTTACATATTAAATATTTTGGGGTTATCTAGACTGGCAGGTTAAATGCAGTATGACAAGTGATTGCTTAGACTAATTCTAAGATTTTGACTGGGATACTTGGACTAAATGATATTTTCAGTTTACATATTTTAATGCTAACAGATTTGTACATTTAAGTTGTACTTTTATGGCACTGCTATTGCACTGCTATTTCAATTTATTATTTCAGTTTTCTCAGCAAATGTCAGCATGGTGTAATAATCCTCATTTGCCTTAAGGTTTCATTTTATCACCATGGTTGGGTTTTTCTTAAATGATATTGACCTCAAATGACCAGTATTACTTTTGTTCAGTAGATATTATTTTAACAACTTTGTAGTCTATGGCTATGTCATGGCTCTGTGGCTACAGAAGCACCCTGTCTTTGTGAAGAACAAAGGAGAGACTCCAGCAATCACATGAGACTCACAGCCACATGTAACTCCAGTTCTAGGATTTCAAATGCTCTCTATCTTTCCCAGGAACAATGTGCACTTAGATTAAAAAAAACAAATCATACCCATAAAAAAGTTTTTAAATAAAAACTCTACATTCTATGTATTTATTTTAAATAGAGAGCCAGATAGATGTTTTATGGTTTGGGAACTGTATAGCCTATTACCAAATTGATTATGGTGCCAGATTCCCTGACTCCAGATGTGTGCTCTTAAGTAAATTCACTAACTTCAGTGGTCCCAGTTTTCTTCACCAAATCATCAGTTTATTGAGTTGTGACTAAAATAGAAGTACTAATTTGTTTACTATAAAGAGATTTTAATGAGATAACATGGCTATCCTGGCAATGATCACATTCCCAAACCTTCTTAGTCTGTGCAGCCTGCCTGCTATACAGACACGTTCTTATTCCAGAAGACTGAGGCAAGCAGATTTCTGATTTCAAGGCCAGCCTGATATAGAGCAACTTTCAGGTAAAGAAAAGTTAAGGTCCAGGTCTGGTGGTGCAGGCCTTTAATCTCAGCACTAAGGAGACAGAGGCACACAGATGTAGAGTTCTAGTCAGCCAGTTCTGTTCAGTCAGTTGAGTTCAGTACAGTAGAAGTAGTCTGTCAGTTATGAACAGTGTTATCTGGGAGTCAAGGCAGAGATTATTGTGCAGTGGAGTTCTTTTGTGATTTCATACAGTTCAGTGCAGATCTGCAGAAGCAGTTGAAGCTAGAGAATAAAAAGGAGCCAGAAGCAGGGACAAGGGACAAAGAGCAGATAATGAGGGAATGGACAACCAATGACTGCCCCAAATTGAAACACATCCCATGGGCAAGAAACAATCCCTGAAACTATTATTGATACTTTGCTATGTTTACAGACATGGGCCTGGTGTAAATGCACTCTGAGAGGCTCTACCTAGTAGCCAATGGAAAGAGATTAGACACCCACTCCTAAACATTAGATAGAGTGCAAGGATTCTGATGGAAGACTTGAGGGAAGGATTGATAGGCCTGAAGAAAACAGACTATCCACAGGAAGACCAACAGAATCAGTTAACCTGGACTCTTGCAGACCACAAGAGACTGAATTACCAACTAAACAGTGAACATGGACTAGACTTGGACCCTCTGCAAATATGTAACAGATGTGCAACCTGGATACATTCAGATATCCAAGCAACTGGAGCAGAGTCTCTCCCTGAAACTGTGGCTTGCCTGCCAGGAGATCCCATTCCCCTACCTGGGTCATCTTGTCTGTCTTCAGTGGGAGAGGATGAGCCAAGGACTACAGTGATTTGATGTGCAAGGGAAGTGGGGAGTGGTAGTGTAGTGTGACAGGGGAAGAGGATGGAGGAACTGGGACTAGATATAAGGGGGTACTGGGAAGAGAAGGGTGACTGCTATTAGGATGGAAAGTGAATAAATAAATTAATTAATTAAAAATTGTTCTTACATTCTACTAAACAAACAACAACAACAACAAAACCAGAAGAAAAAAATAAACAGAAAAAAGAAGCCAGCCAGAAGGATACTAATTTGCCAGGATTAGTTTGATGAAAAGCATAGCAATTAAGTGAGAAGCCAGAGAAGCTAAAATGAATCAGTAAGCTTGAAGAGGAGTTTGAGCCAGCAAGAATTCAAAAGAACTAAACTCACAAAGGGTGAGTTTATTAAGCAATAAGCCTCTGAGATCACAATAATACCAATCAAATAAAAGTTATGTTTATAGTTTACTATTGCTAGGAAAGAATACTGAAGATTAGAAATTTAAACAAATTTTAATATCACAAATAGATTTTCTACATAGCATAATTTTCTATCACACTTCTGAGCCTTAGTACTATATATACTTTTGAAAATTCTAAAAATGTATATAATTACCTTCATTTTATGTGTGGTACATCATACTCTTTAGTATTGATAATGGGTACAAACTTTTTGCATACTTTCTAAGATATTTTTAAACTGTAATATTGTCTAGGAAGATTGAAGTGAAAATATTTTATTCAACTAAACAAAGAGTGTTATTTCACCACATGGCTTAATCAGATATTATGCCATTAAATTTCAGGAAAAAAATGAAAAAGATATTGGGGTATTTTTTTTTTATATTGTGTATTTGAATGCCTCTTCTGTACCTGGAAATCTTATTACACTCCTGATTTTAAATGGTAAGTGCTAAAAGAATAATGAGTTTAGGCTTATTATTGATGGGATTGCAAGCTGACACAACCACTCTAGAAATCAGTCTGGCAGTTCCTCAGAAAATTGGACAGAGTACTACCAGAAGCCCCAGTAATTCCCCTCCTGGGCATATACCCAGAAGATTTTCCAAGTTGTAATAAAGACATATGCTCCACTAAGTTCATAGCAGCCTTATTTATAATAGCCAGAAGCTGGAAAGAACCCAGATGTCCCTCAACTGAGGAATGG
>NC_034601.1:74662764-74668791 GCF_900095145.1 Mus pahari
CAGGACCAGATGGGTTTAGTGCAGATTTCTATCAGACCTTCAAAGAAGACCTAATTCCAATTCTCCTCAGACTATTCCACAAAACCAAAACAGAAGGTACTCTACCCAATTCATTCTATGAAGCCACAATTACTCTGATACCTAAACCACATAAAGACCCAACATATATAGAGAACTTCAGACCAATTTCCCTTAAGAATATCGATGCAAAAATACTCAATAAAATTCTCGCTAACAGAATCCAAGAACACATCAAAACTATTATCATGATCGAGTAGGCTTCATTCCAGGGATGCAGGGATGGTTTAATATATGGAAATCCATCAATGTAATCCACTATATAAACCAACTCAAAGACAAAAACCACATGATCATATCATTAGATGCTGAGAAAGCATTTGACAAAATCCAACACCCATTCATGATAAAAGTCTTGGAAAGATCAGGAATTCAAGGTCCATACATAAATAAAATAAAAGCAATATACAGCAAACCAGTAGCCAACATCAAAGTAAATGGAGAGAAGCTGGAAGCAATCCCACTAAAATCAGGGATTAGACAAGGCTGCCCACTTTCTCCCTACCTATTCAACATAGTACTTGAAGTCCTAACCAGAGTAATTCAATAACAAAAGGAGGTCAAGTGATCCAAATTGGAAAGGAAGAAGTCAAAATATCACTATTTGCAGATGATATGATAGCATATATAAGTGATCCAAAAAATTCAACCTAAACCTGATAAACAGTGCAGTACCTGGATATAAAATTAACTCAAACAAATCAGTGGCCTTTCTCTACACAAAGGATAAACAGGATGAGAAAGAAATTATGGAGATAACACCCTTCAAAATAGTCACAAATAATATAAAATATCTTGGTGTGACCCTAACTAAGGAAGTGAAAGATCTCTATGATAAGAACTTCAAGTCTGTGAAGAAAATTGAAGAAGATCTCAGAAGATGGAAGGATCTCCCATGCTCATGGATTGGCAGGATCAATATAGTAAAAATGGTAATCTTGCAGAAAGCAATCTACTGATTCAATGCAATCCCCATCAAAATTCCAACTCAATTCTTTACAGACTTAGATAAGGGAATTTGCAAATTCATCTGGAATAACAAAAACCTAGGATAGCAAAAACTCTTCTCAATGATAANCTGAAACCATTCAGTGGAAATAAGACAGCATTTTCAACAAATGGTGCTGGCACAACTGTCAGTTATCATGTAGAGGATTGCGAATTGATCCATTCTTATCTCCTTGTACTAAGGTCAAGTCTAAGTGGATCAAGGAACTCCACATAAAACCAGAGACAGTGAAACTTATAGAGGAGAAAGTGGGGAAAAGCTTTGAAGATATGGGCACAGGGAGAAAATTCCTGAACTGAACAGCAATGGCTTGAGCTGTAAGATCGAGAATTGACAAATGGGACCTCATAAAATTTAAAAGCTTCTGTAAGGCAAAAGACACTATCAATAAGACAAAAAGGCAGCCAACAGATTGGGAAAGGATCTTTACAATCCTAAACCAGAGAGGGAACTAATATCCAATATATATAAAGAACTCAAGAAGATGGTCTCCAGAAAATCAAATGACCCTATTAAAAATGGGGTACTGAGCTAAACAACGAATTCTCAAATGAGGAATATCAAATGGCTGAGAAGTACCTCAAAAATGTTCAACATCCTTAATCATTAGGGAAATGCAAATAAAAACAACCCTTAGATTCCTCCTCACACCAGTCAGAATGGTTAAGATCAAAAATTCAGGTGACAGCAGATGCTGGTGAGGATGTGGAGAAAGAGGGACACTCCTCCATTATTGGTCAGATTGCAAGCTGGAAGAACCACTCTGGAAATCAGACTGACGTTTCCTCAGAAAATTAGACATTGGACTTCAGGAAGATCCAGCAATTCTCCTGGGCATATAGCCAGAAGATGTTTCAAATGGAAATAAGGACACATGATCCACTATGTTCATAGCTGCCCTATTTATAATATTCAGAAGCTGGAAAGAACCCAGATGTCCCTCAAAAGAGGAATAGATACAGAAAATGTGTTAGATTTACACAATGTAACTCCTCAGCAGTTAAAAACAATGACTTCATGAAATTCTTAGGCAAATGGATGCTTCTGGAGGATATCATTCTGAGTGAGGTAAACCAATCACAAAAGAACACGAATGATATGCACTCAGTGATAAGCAGATATTAGCCCAGAAACATATAATATCCAAGACACAATTTGCAAAACGCATGCAACTTAAGAAGGAAGACCAAAGTGTGGACACTTTGCTCCTTCTTAAAATGGGGAACAAAATACACATGGAAGGAGTTGCAGAGACAAAGTTTGGAGCTAAGACAAAGGATGGACCACCCAGAGACTGCCCCACTCGGGGATCCATCCCATATACAACAACCAAACCCAGATACTATTGCATATGCCAGCAAGATTTTTCTAACAGGACCCTTATATAACTGTCTCCTGTGAGGCTATGCCAATGCCTGGCAAATTCAAAAGTGGATGCCCACAGCCATCTATTGGATGGAACACAGGGCCACCAATGAAGGAGCCAGAGAAAGTACCCAAGGAGCTAAAGGGGTCTGCAACCCTATAGGAGGAACAGCAATATGAACTAACCAGTACCCCCCAGAGCTGTGTCTCTAGCTGCATATGTAGCATGGGATTTCCCAGTCAGTCATCAATGGGAGGAGAGGTCCTTTGTATTGTGAAGATCATATGCCCCAGTACAGGGGGATGGCAGGGCCAGGAAGCAGGAGTGGGTGTGTTGGGGAGCTTGGCAGGGGTAGGGTAAAGGTGGCTTTGGGGATAATATTTGAAATGTAAATGAAGAAAATATCTAATAAAAATGCCTTAAAACATCTTTCTTTCTTTAAATATTTGAGGATTAAAACTGAGTGAAAAGGGAAGGTCACCATGGTGTCTGCATGGATGCTACAAGATTGAATACAAGTCCATACACCCATCATGTTCACCTGTATTGTTTTATTAAATATTATTTTATCCCTTGAAATTTTCAAAATGTATTCCTTTATGTCAAGAATTTTACACTTTACTGTATCTGTATCACCACTGCCTGTCCTCCACCTCCAATGTGTCTTATCTCCTTCATCTCACTCCCAAGTTAATTATCTCTTCATTAATTACTATTATTACTTATGAGTACAACCAACATAATAAGTTTAGCTATGTTTTTATGTACACACGTCCAGTGCTGACCATTAAAGATTGAACAAAGTGTGTGGCATCTTCTCTCTGGAGGGAACTTATTCTCCCACTATAAGCAGTCATTGATGAGTAGCACCTCTTTATCTAGTGCTGAGACCACATGGAATTTCCCCTCCCCACAATGGCATCTGACCTGTGATGTCCTTGTGATGGTTTTGCTCAGAAACCATGTTGCTGAGGTTTACTTTGTGGAATTTCCACATCATGTCCAGTGGAAATGATCTGGCATCAAGTGTCCTGGACCCAAAGCTTTTTGAATCTTTTTGCCTTCTCTTTCATTATTCCCTGAGTCTCATGATAGGAACAATGTAGTAGGTGCAACATTTCGGGTTGAACACCCTACAATCACTGATACTCTGCATTTTCACAAGTTGTTGATCTTTGTAATAGCCTCCATCTGTTATACAAAGAGTCTTCTTTTATATGGGGTGAGAGCTACACTTATCTGTGGGTATAAGGATAAGCATTTAGAAAACTGTTAGAAATTACATTGGTTTACAAAAAATGGCATTCTTGACCTCTGATGCAGCTTCGAGCATAGGCTTATCTGTTTTTGGAGAAAAGGAATCTCTTTTGTATGAAATCTCATTATTCCAGTACTTTTCAATGTCCTAAATCATCTTTAGTTATTTATATTGAGTTTATAATCTTACTGACTCAGTAAAAGAGTTCAAGAAAATGAAATAGACTTAGTACAACAATGCAGCTTGAATCAGAAAAGAAATGGATGTGTTGTTCTGCCAAATCCCATTGCAGCAATCGCTCTGCCAATTTATTTGAAAAATGCACAAGCCTGGAGTTTCAGCACCACTTAACAGCTTGGGAGAACAAAGTACATACAGTGAGATACAAATCTTCCATACCATTACTCCAATATATTTCTGCATAGAAGCTTTTCAAAGTCTAGGAGCATATATTGCGATCATGGTGCTTCAAAATAGAAACAAAATCTATGAGCTGTATGCTAAGAAGCTGTCACTGCTTAGAAATATTGTTTACTGTTTTGCTGCATAAAAAATCTAAAAAACACAGTTCTTCTTGAAATCAATCTAAATTATATTAAAATACCCTTACCAAGCAAGCTTAAAGGCATTAATTGTGTTTCTGTCTCTTTGTCTCACAGAACTTTTATAGGATGAGCCAATCATTGCTTAGTTACAAATTTCCTGACTGTGGATATGACAGCAAGATCTATAGCTTACAAAAATTCAAGGGGAAGTGAAGACACAACTGGAATGCAATAAGAAATAATAAGTCACTTAAGGAAACACAATATGCTGTATCTACATTTTGTTATGTGAACGAATAAACCTGAGGTATGTAAATTAAACAAAATAAAGAGTTAAGGCAAATGTTTCACTTAACTTATTCAATAACACATTTTTAAAAATTTTAGTTACTTTTAATTGTATGAGTATTTTTCCTCCATGCATGAATATGTACGCCTGGTAATTTTGGAGGCCAGAAGATGGTATTATATCCCTTGGACCTAGAGTTTCAGATATCTGTGATTCTGATAATTGCAGTCTCATCTTGTGCAAAATTAGTGCGGGCTAATAAATACTGAATCATCGCTTCAGGTACTCACTGTCACTTTTGGATGCTAAAGTGTACCTGCTTAGAAATATTGTTTACTGTTACACTGCATTAAAAAAAAAACAAACTAAAAACACAGTTCTCACACATATGTATTATATACCAAAGAAATACTAATAGTAAAATAAATGTTTAATAAAAAAATTTTGTTGAAGTTCAAAACAAACAAACAAACAACAGCTACAGTGTAGCTTGAAGGCTATACAGCATGTTTTGTCAGTCTTATTGATCTGAAAGCTGATCTTACTA
The DNA here is from genome assembly GCF_900095145.1 of Mus pahari. Lineage (NCBI taxonomy): Eukaryota > Metazoa > Chordata > Mammalia > Rodentia > Muridae > Mus > Mus pahari. The sequence continues at coordinate 74,667,857 of NC_034601.1, forward strand.
AGGGAGAAACAATCAAAGTGTACCAGTGGTCATGCAACCATGTGTAGCACCCTCTTACATTTTCAAGGGTTTGGGAAAAAAAAACAGTAGCCATATTGACATAAATATAAATGATAAGGTATAGAGAAGTTTTAATACAGCAACATAGAGGCTCTGACAAGAAATCACATCCAAAGACATAGGTCTCTGTGATCAAGCTAGAATCCAGACAGGCCCCAAATCTTTAATCCCTCTTACTGCTATACAGAAATATCCTCAGTGCACACGTTTAATCTGAAACAATGAAGAGAATGTAGTTTATAGAAGGAAGCAGCCGTGTTTGAAAGTAATGTCTGCTCAAGGGACAAAGTGATGAATAAGAGAAAGATTTAACAGAATGGGTCAGAAATAAGGTATGCTCAACTCTCAGAACAGACCAGGAAGAGCTCCTCCCTAGAATAGGGAACAAAATACCCGTGAAAGGACTTACGGAGACAACATGTGAAGTTAAGACTAAAGGATGGACTATCCAGAGACTACCCCTCCCGAGAATCCATCCCATCATCGGCCACCAAACCCAGACACTAATGCACATGCCAGCAAGATTCTGCTGAAGGGACCCTGATATAGCGGCCTCTTGTGAAGCTATGCCAGTGCCTGGCAAACACAGAAGTGGATGATCACAGTCAACTATTGTATGGAACACAGGGCCCCCAATGGAGGAGCTAGAGAAAGTACCCAAGGAGCTGAAGGGGGCTGCAACCCTATAAGTGGAACAATAATATGAACTAACCAGTAACCTAGGGCTCGTGTCTCTAGCTGCATATGTAGCAGAAGATGGCCTATTCGGCCATCATTGGGAAGAGAGGTCCCTTGGTCTTGCAAACTTTATATGCCCAAGTACATGGGAATGCCAGGGCCAAGAATGGGGAGTGGGTGAGTAGGGGAGCAGGGTG
>NC_034601.1:74668906-74700036 GCF_900095145.1 Mus pahari
ATCTAATGAGAGAGAGAGAGAGAGAGAGAGAGAGAGAGAGAGAGAGAGAGAGAGAGAGAGAGAGAAATGCAGTTTTACCAGGACACTTTTGCATAGACATATTGTAGGTGAAGACAGAAGGAGCCAGAGAATGAAAAGGAGCCAGGAGGTTAGAACAGAATTCCAGATTTCGTTGAAGACAAACAGAGTAATTCTGTGAGAAGCCAGTTTGAAACAGTCAGCTTAGAAAAGAGTTCACCTAAGAATAACTGAGTTGAACTAGCCAGCAAGAGTTCAGAAAGAGCTACAAGGGATGAGTTTATTAAGCAGCAAAACTACAAGATAACAATTACATCTGCTAAACAAAAGTTAATTTTAGAACAAGGTGTACATTCTTATCATCCCAACAATGGAAACAATGGGGCTTAGCTGAAGTGAAACTTTTAGGTTCCTAGTGAACAAATGATTAAGGATTGAAGTGCTGCTTCATTTAGGACAAAGATTTTAGACAGCAGTTTATTATTATTATTATTATTATTATTATTATTATTATCTCCTCACATTTTTAAGGGGAGATGAAGATCATCTGGAATAAGTTGGATGAGTGAAAAATAATTATCAGAATATATTGTATGACAAACTGTTTTCAAAATATATGAATTCCAGGCCCATACCAAAGTGATTAGGGATAGGATGCTTGACTGACCTAAAGGAGCTTTGCCAAGGAAACGTAAACCCAGGGTTACAGTACATTTTATTGTCATACACAAAAATACCAAACATTATAAACTCAGAGGAAACTAAACTATAAAATATTGTCATTATAATTATTTCCTAGGATACATTTTCTTACAAATTTTGAAAATGCAAATAAGTAACAAGCAGAAATTTTAAATGAACTAGTATCGTTTTCATGTCACTCCCTGCGCCTAAAAAGTAAGTCACTAAGAATAGGATATAATTGAATTAAAATTATTTCTCCTGATCATAATACATTACTCGTAAATGCATTTTTCTCAAATAAGTTCTGTGATCCATCTAAGATTTATTGAGTATACAGTATATACTAAGAGCAACATAAGTCTAAAGCTATAAAAGATTCAAGAAAAGAACAGAAAAGCAGCTTCACAGTGCAGTACATACTTTAATTTACAGTACTTGACGGCAGAGACAGATTTCTGTGAGTTTGTCCACATAATGAGTTTCAGGATATTCAAAGTATATATTTCAACCGCATCTCAAAACAAAGCAAAAAACAACCAAAAATAAAAATGAACAAAGAAACTTAGACAAAATGAATAAATGTAGTTATGACAACATCTGTAGCATCATCTGATATCCTCCATGTAAGCTAGACCAAAGAGGATAAATGTTCAATTGATGCAACTACAGGACTGACACCATTCTCTTCTGAGATAGTCAGGGGGATTTATACTATACCTAGAAACAGAAATAATTATCCATAATGTAATTTGGTAAAGTTGTGTGTTTTACAACTTTTATTTCCTTTTTAAATAAAAACTTCATGTTACAACAATAATTAACTATAAGATATGTGCTCTATTGATTTTGCTTCCTCTTAAAAGGCTAAAACATTGCCATATTTAATACACAAAAAGCAAAAATAATTTAAATGATTACCTAATGAGAAATTGATAAATAAAATATATTCTATATAATCGGACATTATTGCTGAAGGACATCAAAGACATGCTGCAACATGGGTGTTGATACATGGTGTAATGTTTAAGAAACCTAAACATCCTCACTTGGGCACTTCAGCTTGTTGGCCTTTTTGAATTCTGTGGACTATGTCTTGGGTTTATTTTGTGTGTGTATGGCTAATATCCACTTATTAGTGAATACATAACTTACATATCCTTTGGGTCTCAGTTACCTCACTCAAGGGGGTGAGGACATCCTCATGGAGAGAGGGGAGGGGGGAGGACATATGGGATGTAGAACAGTCAGAGGGTGGAGCAGGAGGGGAATAAAATCTGGAGTTAAAAAATAAAAAATAAAAAAAGGACGAGAGAAACCTAAACAGTCCATAATTTATCTGTTCCATGATACTACTTAAAGAAATACACTGAAAATAAAACTCTGCCTTTTATTTATAAGGTGTTTTATTGCAATTATAAATACTCTGAAAATAGCAACATAAAGAAATAAAAGTGTATTTGGACATGCCCGAACCACTCAGTAATAGTGCAGTACAGAATTCAAGACCTTGAGGCAGGTGATCTCATTGTACTGGCAGTCAGAATGTAAAGAAAGCCTTGTTCTCAACTCAGTTCTTTTTAACATCATTACAGTACCCCAGTCAGTGGGATGTAACTAAGGTGGGTCTCTGCACTTCACTTCATCTAGTGTGAAGTATTCCTCACATTCATGGCCAGAGGTTAATCCAATAAAGAAAATCCCTTGCAGGGATATGTGAAAGCTATCTTCTAGGGACATCTAGATTTTGTTGACAGTTAACATAAATCATTAATGGCAAAAACAGAAAATAATTGTAGTTGTCAGAATTTAAGATTGGGAGGAAACAGAGTAAATATTAATAGAGAAATAATTTCATTTTAAAGTGATAAAATATTCTGAGATAAATTATGATAACATTTGCAAGAGTCTATGATTATTCTAAAAGCATGAAGTATGTAGTTTGAATGAGTGACTTTGTTAGTAGCACTTTCTGATGGAATAAGTGTTATTACAAAGAGCTTTACACATACACACACAGACAGAAACGCAGACACAGACACAGACACACACACACACACATACACACACACACACACACACACATTCACATTACACAAGGCAGTAATCCTTGATCCATAGTACTTTTATTAATCTTCTTTGAGAAAAACAATAAATCTTGTGTCATACACATTCAGAAGCTATACTTTTTCTTTGTGTTAGACAATCCAAACATTTTATGCACGTTCTGTTCAATTTATACCAATGGTATTGAGGTGGATAATGGCTTTCACTGCACACCCGTTCATTACATATTTCCAGGTTGGATGCAGACTTATAATACCAGCTTTATGGCAAGGATATAGGGTGGTTACACATGTACCAGGAGATTGACTATAATTACTTCTTTTTTCCCATAAAATCCTCAGGATATGATCTTTCCAAAAGGAAGGGGGAAAATCTTTAGCTATTAAAGCTTCTACATTCGTTTTTTATCCTTGCATCTTTGTAAGTCTTGATTTAGGCTAAATGCATCATTAATCTTTAACATATCCACCTAAGAACTCAATTAAAGTCAAACAGAATAATGAGTAGTATTACAAAGGCTTCAAAGTAGCATACTCAAGAAAGCATTCAACTTTTCCATATGCTGCGTAATTACATACACCCACTAACTTGCACATTGCAAACCTAGAAAAACCTTAACTCTTTGTTGAGTAAGAGTCACAATATCTGAATTAGCTAATTCTGAGTAAATCAAATGACCAGAGCATAGCTCATACCATGAGATCTTCTGAGACCTCAATAGTACTATATGATATACTTACTGACATATTTCTTCTGAACTCACATTTTAATTACTTAAATCTTGAATTTAGTAACAGATATGGTGTTTATAAGTTGAAAACTATAAATTCTTACCTGCCATATAAGTCAATTTTTTGTATACTTGAGTGAGACAGTATCAATAACTCTTATTTGAGAGCAGAGAAAGACAAATTACATATTTTATCTCTTATTTGTGGATTTTAGCATTGAATCATGGTCATTTAGAGCAAAACATTCAATAACCACAACATTCAGGAAAGTAGCAAGTTACCTTGGCATCTAAGTGGGGAGGGATTTCAGAAAAAGCAACTAAGAAACAGGTGCAAAAAAGGAGGGAAAGGCTGTAAATGGAGCAGACATGAATGATGATAGAGGCTGATGCTGAGAGAATGAGAAGAGAATAGAAAGTACAATATGGATATGTGAAAGACTCACAGTAAAATATTATTTCATAAGATTAACACACACACACACACAAAGGTGCGCATGCATGCTGGCACACGAATTTATGAGACAAGGAGAAAACATATGGCTTCCCTGAGAAGCCATAGCATAAAAAAAAAAAAAAACCCACAATGCCAGATGAGGAAAATTTTATTCATGATATTTATCAGGAAGATCCAAGATAACACCACCTTTTATCCAATACATTTGTTTGTGTCCCAGGACTTTAGGGAAAGGCCATACTGCTGACAACACCAAACACTTAGACATAGTGGTGGAAGCAAGCTAGAACTGAAATTAAAACACTTCGATGAGGAATATCTTTTACAATTACTGAAGCTGTTATACAAGATGTCAAGAAAGAAAAGTAAACAAATAGTTAAAACCCAGTAGTTAAGACAGTAAGCACAGTGAAAGACCTGGCACACCAGTTCCAGTAGTGTAATAGTGGAAGCTGTATCATGTAGAAAAGGATTATCTATTTCATTTTAGTCAAGGATGGCTGTAGGCAAAATAACTCATGTTCTGATAACTCAATACTGGGATTAGAGAAATCATAGACACTAGTGGCAGAGTTCCTGGTAGATGATCCTAAATCATGATAGTTTCTAATTTCATCTGAAACAATTTTCTAATACTGACAGGTAAGTAGCTTTTATTTTAGTAAACAGAAATTACTACGGAGATCCACTCCAGGCAAAAATGCATAAAAAAGTTCCTATGATTGCCTAATTATAGTACTACATTACAACACAAACTTTATACCTCAGGCTCAGAAAACATTGCAGAAGATGGAAGGTTGAAGTCTTGGTTTTTAAATTTCAAAGTTCTTTATATCTACTGTTAAGCTATACCTTCCAAATAGATCCTAAAGAGTACATACTTCATGTTTGATATTCTCACCCACGTAAGTTCACTTCTTCGGCTGCTGTAATTATTTCCTCTTAAGGATAGTAAAAGAAAAGTCCTTTGTTATTTGGAACAAAGTTCTCAAATCTTTGTCTCACTCTGTAATACATTATCACCACTGAAATCAAGCTAAGCAATTCATTCCAAAATATAATATAGGATTTATAAATACATGGATAAATGATAGAAAAATAGATAGATAGATAGATAGATAGATAGATAGATAGATAGATAGATAGATAGATAGATAGATGATAAATAGATTCTACTTAGAGAAACAAGAGCTCAAGAAGCTGAACTCCAAAAATTCAAATAACTTCATTAAAATTGGGGTACAGAGCTAAAAAAAGAATTCTTAACTGAGGAGTANTGAAGGGCTGAGAAGCACNTGAAAAAATGTTCAACATCCTTAATTATGAGGGAAATGCAAATCAAAACAGTCCTGAGATTCCAGTCAGAATGGCTAAGATCAAAAATTCAGGGGACAGCAGATGCTGGCGAGGATGTGGAGAAAGAGGAACACTCCTCCATTTCTGGTGGGATTGTAAGCTTGTATAACCACTCTGGAAATCTGTGTGGTGGTTCCTCAGAAAACTGGACATAGTACTACCGGCAGATCCAGTAATATCTCTTCTAGGTATATGCCCTGAAGGTGTTCCAACTGGTAATAAGGACACATGCTTCACTATGTTCATAGCTGCCCTATTTATAATAGCCAGAAGCTGGAAAGAACCCAGATGTCCCTCAACAGAGGAATGGATACAGAAACTGTGGTACATTTTCACAATGGAGTACTACTCAGCTATTAAAAGCAATGAATTTATGAAATTCTTAGGCAAATGGATGTATCTTGGAGGATATTATCCTGAGTGAGGTAACCCAATCACAAAAGAACTCACTTGATATGCACTTACTGATAAGTGGATATTAGCCCAGAAACCTACAATATCCAAGATACAATCTCCAAAACACAAGAAAATCAAGAATATGTAAGACCAACACGTGGATACTTCATTCCTCCCTAAAATAGGGAATAAAATACCCATGAAAGTAGTGGCAGAGACAAAGTTTGGAGCTAAGACGAAAGGATGGACCTTCCAGAGACGGCCCCACCCAGTGGTCCATCCCATAATCAGCCACCAAACGCAGACACTATTGCATATGCCAGCAAGATCTTGCTGAAAGGACACTGATATAGCTATCTCTGTAAGGCTATGCCAATGCCTGGCACATATAGAAGTAGATGCCCACAATCATCTATAGGATAGAACACAGAGACCCCAATGGAGGAACTAGAGAAATTACCCAAGGAACTGAAGGGGTCTGCAACCCAATAGGTGAAACAACAATATGAACTAATCAGTAACCCCCCGCCCCCCAGAGCTCCTGTCTCTAGCTGCATATATAGCAGAAGTTGACCTAGTCAGTCATCGTTGGGAAGAGATGCCCCTTGTTCTTGCAAACTTTATATGCTGCATACAGGTGAACGCCAGGGCCAAGAAGTGGGAGTGGGTGGGCAGGGGAGCAGGGTGCGGGGGAGGGTATAGGGGACATTCGGGATAGCATTTGAAATGTAAATGAAGAAAATATCTAATAAAGTAAGTTAAAAAAGAGAAACAGTTCATATACAAAATAGTTTATAAGCAATTTGGACTTAAGTTTTCCAGGGCCTGGTTTTCTCCAATCATGTGACAGATTCGACGTGGATAGTATGCTATTCTTAGGACTCTTCTTCCTACCTCCTGCCTCCCGCCCTCTGAATTTACTATCACAGATAATGAAGCCAAAGAAAATCACTTCACTCTTGGTTTTACTTTCTGAGACTAGCGGGGCACATAGCACAGACATTAGCTGTTTGTTCCTATAGCCCATCTGTGGTTCATAGCAATAGGTATTTGGTTTTCCTGGTCCTAATTTTAGTTGGTAAAAAATTCTTCCGTCTTCAACTCAATGACAATATCCAAGGGCAGCATTTACAAGCATTACAGGCTAACAAACAGTAATAATCATTTATGTGCGAAGTGGATGAATTCTCTTTTCTGATGAGGCAACTAGCCACAGGTCACATTTCTTTATCAGAATACAAAACTTGACATTAAACAGGGTCACCTTTTATTTACTTGGAATAGATCAATTTGCATTGTGAAGAATTTTAAATTCATTATTCAAAGGAGAGGGTTCTTGGCCCTCCATAAGACATGTAGGACATGTCCAACCTGCGCGAAGACTTACAGCATTACTCAAATAGCATTTCCACACCTTTAGATTCTACTATGAAAATTCTATTCTATCCTTTCAATTCTTGACTAAGTGACTACGAGGAAAAATCAGAAAGTGGGTCCATGTCAGACAGCTGGAAATAGTGTCTCTACTAAGCATACTTACTTCAAAGCACCATGTCTTCTGAAATAGTACAAATTATTCTCTGCTTGGTGTCTTTGGGTCTTATAATTTTGCCCCAAAATAAACAATAAAATGATGGGTATATGCATGTTTGTGTTTAGGGATTAGAAAGAATTCATCTCACTCTTATCGATGAGAATATTATAGAGTTCTTATATATTTGTTATTATATTCACACCTTCAAGTCTTATGGAAGATAGGAAATAAAATAAAATCAATGATTGCCATGTTAAGTTAAATATTTTGGAGTCACTACAAGCTATAAAATTTGCTCTATGATATTTGCTGTTAACACTGGATCTTTTATATTTCATTACAAATGTTACAACATATTTAGTATACCTATTTTCACATGTGTACCAGGACTATCAAGTATAATTTTCCAATTTGCAGAATATTTTATTCTATTTTTAATTCAAATACTGATAGCTTTCTTTAAGTATTCAAGAGTAGCAAGAAGGTTTAGCAGACAACATTTTACTTCCCCAAGTCTGATGATGCAAATTTAATACCCTGCATCCACATTTTAAAAAGAACAGATACCTCTGATATCCAAACCTGAAGCATAGTATATATGTAGACACACACATACACACACACACACACACACACACACACACACACATACACAAACACACAAAGAAAGACAGAGAAGAGAGAGAGAATGAAACCTTATAAGCAATCACAATACATTTTTAAAGATACTATCAAACTAAAACAAATTAATAATTTATTTTAAGATTATATGTGTATTTTAACATTGATAAATACTATAAGATACTATAGTTTTATAATTAAAATGATAGATCTTTCTATTATTAAAACAAACATTCCAGGCAAGTCTAACCAGTGGCCACAGATAGCTGCACTTCAAAATAGCTATTAAGATGGTCCAAGTCAAAAATACAGTTCAGAAAGCATGAAGTGTTTTTGTGATTATTTTGTACTTGGGTGTTCAGTGCTACGGTGAGCATTGCTGGGAAGGATATAGAGTACTAATAGGAAAACTGTTGGTGCCCATGAAACTTTTCTGATGTTTTTGTGCTGCAGAATGTATCCACTGTTGTTGGCTCATTGAAGGTTCTTGAGGAAGGTCTTTTTGTTTTGTTTTTTTTTGTGGTTTTTTTGTTTATTTGTTTTTGTGGTTTTTTTGTTTGTTTGTTTTTGTTTTTGTTTTCAAGACAGAGTTTTTCTGTGTAGCCCTGGGTATTTTGGAACTCACTCTGTAGACTAGGTTTGCCTCGAACTCAGAAATCCACCTGCCTGTTTCCCAAGTGCTGAGATTAAAGGCGTGCGCCACCACTGCCCAGTCCTAGGGAAGGTCTTAATGGTTATAAAAATGATGTTTCACTTAGGTTTGACCAAATAATATGTTTTCTACCTGAAAAATTTTCCACATTAGATGACTGTTCACTACTATTAATAAAAGTTTCTTTCATAGTTTTTGTATATGGCATTAAAAAAAAATGTCCAAGGCTGATTCTGAGTAAGCAGGTCTATCTGAAGCATCATATAAAAGCTGCTATCCATACACATGTCTATGAATCCTCTCAGCACACACTGTAAAATGAAGTGGATACTTTAAGGTTCTTTGGAGAGTCAGTTGCGTTGGATGGTGTTTTGCTGGGGCAAACACATAAGGGATTGTTTTCCTGAAGTAGACACAAGTGAAAGACGAAGGCAGACTTGTGAAGGAATGTTTTACTGAAGCTAACACAGGAGAGACAGTGTTCTGCTAAAGCAAACACATGAAAGGACATGTGCTGAAGAATTCTTTGCTAACAACAGGCATGTGTTGGTCTGCCCTCACAATGAGTATTTGAGCTGCATTTGTCAGGACTTGGAAGATTCAGGCTGAGGCAAGACCAAATGGAGTAACAGAAACAGAGTTTAGCTTGCTGGTACAGCTAGCTGTACAATGCTTATGGGTCTCCTGTCTGCATTAATCTTTGCTTCCCAAATATTGGCACAGATAAGAACTTCTCTTGGTATTCCTGTTGGTCCCCCCTGCTGCCTCAAGCCATTGTGGAGGCCTGGCTGTCTCTGCTTGGTCATGTCACAGCTGTTGCTAACTAACTCTACCAAACTGGACTGCTCATGTATCCATGAAGTGTTTGAGAGTGGATGGAGCTGCAGCTACCTGTTAACCTGTGAACTGAACTGCTGATTTCCAGACAACATAAATGGGAGTTGTTCCAAAGACCTTTCTAAACATGTCTACTCCCCCTGTATCCTTTTTCTCCACTACCTCTGGTGGGTGGTGGGTTATAAGCATTTAAGAACCATCACTAAAAAGAAAGCTTGAAAAAAGTAAAAGTTATTATAAATCAAACTTCATATAAAATGAATATTGTTAGAAACAGAAAATATACATTAAAGTAAAAGTTGACTTAGAAATATAGAATCATACAAATGGGGTGAAAATACAAACCCTGCATTTTACACAAGGACTTGGAATGTTAGATGGTATTGTATCAGCATCATTATCCTGTACATGAAATATTTATGGTAAAATTTCCAGCCTTTATAACCAATTGAAAAGGATTCTCTCTTTATATGTCAATCATTTTCTTTCATATGTAACATTTCAAAAACACATTCTTCATAATCATTCTAGATACTAATTTTACTTCAGGTTATTTTGTTGTTGTAAAATTAAATGTTGCTCTTTTCTCCTCCACTGAAACAGAAATATATTTACGTTAACATTTATCAGTAGTAGTGTTCTGATTAAAAGTAATTTGATGTTGTATGGCCAATTTATCACTCACAATTTAAGTCTAATCCCTTCAAATGAATAAAATCATAATTGACATGTATTAGCTACCAAAAAGAAAATTAAAATATCCTCGATTTCAAGAAAAGTGGCATTTAAGAAAAGTTGTTCATTTGGGGAACTTTCCAATATTAAAGATTCATTTTACTTTATTTGTTGCGTGAGTGTTTATATGTGTATTGTGTGAGTTATATATGTTTTTAAGTATGACATGCAGGTGCTCCTGGAAGCTAAAGGAGGACAGGAAGTATCCAAAAATACCCTGGAACAGGAGTTTGTTGGGCAGTCAAAAGAAGGTGTTGAGCAGTCAAACAAAGGTATTGGGCAGTCCTCTAGAAGAAAGACAAGTTCTCTTACCTACTGAACCCTCTCACCATCCTAAAGACATTTTCTTGAATTTACATCTGTCTGGTGATGGCAATGCTCAAGGACTTCAAACATTATCTTATTTACTCTAAATATTCTTATATATTAACATGGAAAGCTTAGCAGTAGTCATTTTTCCATCAATTGAAATCAACAATCTTACAGGCAATTTTCCGTGATTAAAGCAAAATAATATATACTTTTAGAAAGCAGATAATAAAATTTTCCCATTTATTTTATGGATTTTATTTTGATAGTTTTGAATCATGAGAAATACAGAATTGACTTTTTCATATTCTTCCTAAGATAGTTTTCAAACTAACTAAAACTGAGTCCATTCTCATCATTAAGTTCTTCTTTGTTTATATCTATTTTTAAAGTATTTTACAGTGCCTTCTCTCTCTCTGACTATCTTCAAGACAAATTGTGAAGCAATTTTGACTGTGTCCCAGTTTCCAGATCCCAAAGCTTCTACAAATTACTCCTTCTAGTCCCAGACCCCTATTTTTTTTTTTTTTTCTCCTGCAGGTGCTGAATCCGCATAATGCTTCTGACTGATTAAGCAATTGCTTACCAGGAACATTCAATTTAAAATTGGCAAGTTACCACAAAGAAGATTCTACAGTAAACTGTTAGAAATTAAAAGGAAAAAAAAAAATGAGTTCACTGTTTCAGTATTGACTCTTTTTTGCGTTCTGATCCTTAGTAGCTATGCACTCCTGAGTTATATAATCTCTCATCCAGTGTAACTGTCTATAAACAGGACCATGTTTTGCCCTTCACAATAGTTTAGCTTTCTGTTCTTCAAGTGTAGATCCCCCAAAAGGGTAATGTTCTCTTTTATTTAAACAATATATTTCTTAGTTTTGTGCATATTTAGAACTTTTTCATATATCTGAAGATTTAAATAGGAAGTTTTAATTTACACTGACAGCACTTATTCCAATTAAAAATTCTCTACCATTCCTCTTTCAGTTATGAAACAAAAATTTTGAATAGAATTAGAATTTTACCTCAAGGCAAAAATCATCTCAGGTGTAAAAACAGCTATGTGGTATGCTGTAATTGAACTGAGCTTAATTGAGTATAGGATTTGTAAGCTGTGATGTGGCACATCAGTGTAAGGATTTTGATTTGAATATAGAAACTAAAATTCAATGGTTATTTCACTGAAGAATCATATGACTTAGTAAAATACAATTTGCTTAAAACTGTCTAATTCCGAAGAAGTTAGAATATAAGCTTATTTAAAACAGTAGAAAAAATATTCACAACACTGTTTTGAATATTTTTGATGATTTCTGGTCTACATTGACAACTTGAGTTCATTTCATACATAAGAACAATTCATATGCTATTTAATATATATAATCTAATATTAAAATAACCTAAATCTAAAAATGAGACCTCATTTTTATTTTAATATCTGTTTATTTACATGTTTATATAATCTTAATAATAGCTTGATTGCATATTTTGGAGGAATCAAATATTATTCCTGAGAGCACATAAAATATGAATAATAACTTTAATAATAATGTCAAAGAAATGTAATAGGATAAAAATCTAAGCTGGAGAAAGTTCTTACTTCTAGGTTTAGGGCATTTACTGACAAAGTTCCAGGTAAAACTGAACAAAAATAAAGCAAATGTTGATATATATTGGTAAAATTACAACTATGTGGGATAAACAAATATATAAATGTACAAAATATGAATGAACCCTATGAAAAGTAAATAATCAGAATAAGGAAGGATTTATAACTCAAAAACTAGAATCTGATGAGCTATGTCATGAAATACAGAGAACATAAGTTATTTCCCTTCTTTCAAAATAATATTTCAATGAAACAACTCATAATAAATGACAATTTAAAGTATATTAACATGCTAAAGTTCTTGTAGTGATGCTATATAGACAAATAGATGATTCCTAAATTCTTAATGGTGATCCTATAAGAATTCCTAGCATTATATCAGTAATTATTAAGCTCTCTTATAGTGGTACTTCTATTTCTGATCTTTAAAACTTCAGTGAGAACTCTGTCAGTCTCCCATGTGTCACAAGTTAATTGCTCTTAGATAATAACTGAACTTTCTCCTACTCAGAACACATCCCAAGAGGATGCAAAACAATTCATCAAAGGTCAAAAGGAACTAATGATTTTTTATAGGTGTAGGACAGAAGATAAACTATTAACTGGGTTTATCTATAAAAAACTTCACTAATAACTTAGTTATGGTTTTTACCCTTCTATGACTCTGTGGAGCTGTGGCAGGTGATGGATGTTTAGCCAGAAAATTACTCCTAATGGTATACATGTAAAAACTCTCTGTTGTAAACTTCTAATTTAATTTATGATTTGAATTTTTTTATGATGAACTTTTTAAACATGCGATCTTGTATGCTGAAAATGTATAACTACTGAGAGCAAACAGATGAAAAAGAAGAGAATTATTTTTTCCTTTCCCCACTTAGAATCTTTCCACTTTCCCCTGTAGATAGCTTTTCATATTACAACTTAGTAATAAATGCTATAATCACTTTTCAACGTGTCCCTTTTTCTTCCTCTGACTTCTGACTAGCAGGCAGTATGTGAGAGATGAGCAGTTCCTTCTGAGTTAGGGCAAAGGCCACATTATGTAATCCTGTGATGTTAGACTACAGGTGTTAATCACCTAAAACAACAACAACAACAACAGCAACAACAAAAACAGCTTTTTTTTCTCTGGGAAAGAGCAAGAAAATTTTTAGAACTTTTTAGAATTTATTATCAGCCTTTCAGTGTAGTTAGAGACCTACTATTTTGGGAGACCCTCAGACATTAAAACCACACCAGAATCCTAATCTTTATCCCTGTCTCTACCCTCTCCCTGGTAGGCTCCCTGTAGTAGTCTGAGCTGGCGTCCTCAGTCTCTGAGAGTCTGCAGAACAACTGTCCGGTACCTTATGGCTTTTACAGTCTCCATTGAGAAATCAGGTGCAATTTTCGTGGGTCTGCCTTTGTATATTACTTGGCCTTTTCCCTTTTAGCTTTTAATAGTCTTTCTTTGTTCTATATGTTTATGTTTTGATTATTATATGGTGAGGAGAGATTTTTTTCTGGTCCAATTTATTTAATGTTCTTCATGCTTCCTGTACCTTTATATGTATCTATCTTTAGATTAGAAAATTTTTCTTTTGTGATTTTGTTGAAAAAAGTTTTCTGGGCCTTTGAGCTGGAATTCTCCTTCATCTATTCCTATTATTCTTAGGCTTGGTCTTTTAATAATGTCCTACTTTTCCTGGACATCTTATGGCAGGACTTGTTTCTTCTTTTACATTTTTGATAAATATATCCACTCATTTTACTTTATCTTCAATGTCTGAGATTCTCTCTTCCAAGCCCTATACTCTGTTAGTACAGTTTGACACTGAGGAATTCTTTTTGAATTCTCCTGTTTTTCATTTCTAATATTCTCTTAGTTTGTGTTTTCTTTATTGTCTATATTTTCATTTTCAGGTCTTGTATAGCTTTATTTTTTCCTTTTAACTGTTTATTTTCCTTTTCTTTGCTTTTTAAAATGAATTTCTCTTTCTAAACATGATTCATTCCTTTCTTCTTTAAAGACTTCTATCTTCAAAAAAGATGGTTTTAAGGTGCTTTTCTTGTGCTTTCTTATATGTTATATGTTTGAATATTTTTGTCCTGCCATAATAACAGAGCTGGCTCTCGTGGAGTTATATTGTTCTAGCTGTTACTGACGGTCATAATTTTTTTTTTCCTGGTGGCATCTTGTCACCTGGATTTGTGTTGATTACAGTGCTAGGTGATGATTTCTGGAAGGTCTGTAGAGGCTGAAGGTGAAAAGATCCTGAAGAAACTTGGCGGGGGTGGTGTATGGGGGGGGGATTACAGAGAGAGAGCAGAGACCTGTGAGATCTGAGGGCCACTCTATCTGGTCTTCCAGCCAATGTGACCTATGGATGAACAGGAAGTATCTGGCTGATCTGGGGACTGACATACAGCAAAAATTAGGGGTAGTCAGGTAAGGAGATGATCTTTGGGATCCATAGGAGGAGTGGAGAAGGGCGAAGGCAAGCTGCCCAAGGTTTAGTGCAGCAATGCTATGGATAATCATGAGCAGTTGGGATTGAAGTGGGAACACAGAGAAGAAAGAAGGTCTGCAGAGAGGCAATCTTAAAAATATGCTGTTTTAAAAAAAAATATCTAACATATTATATTTTCTTTTTAATTAAATGATTACAGCATCAACCTTTTTTTTCTTACAAATGAAGTTTTTTTTTTTTAAATATCAGACAATCAGAACCTATCTTACTTTGAGAGAGAATACAGTAGACTAAGAAAGAATTAATCATGGTTAAAATAGTACAAAACAGATACCTGTTAATAAATATAGAGAAATAAAACAATTAAACTTTAGTTCATTGAGTAACAGGGAAAAGGAGAGAGATGAACAAGGAAAAGATACAAAGAGTCATGAGTAATAAAGATGGAAAGAAAGGAGAAATTTTTAAATGATGTGATGGAATTATATTCATTTACAAAAAAATCATGAGTTCAGGAAAAATGGAAACAACTTGAGAAAACAATAAAAACAGAGGAACAAGATTCTACTTCCATCTTAAGTTATGACATATTTGCATTACAAAGTTATGGAATTGTAATTTTGTCAGGCAATAATAAACTAGAAATCATAAAGTTCAGTTCTGTTACTTATAATATATTTTCTTTAAATTAGAACTGCTGTTCCATCCACATAAAAATGTATTCCTTTTCCATTCAGATATGAATTTTTTAATATTTATTTTATGATACTATAGAAATTTTAACATATTATTTCAACAAATATCACTTGCTTCTCATAATTTTAGGTTTTATATATTTTTATACAAGATAAATTAACAATCACCCAAGTAAAAAAAATCAGAGGTAAATAAATAATTAATATCATGTGATTAAAACATAAGTATGTTCAATGATTTTAAAAAGAGAATACAAAGTAATTTTAGTCATTTTTATTTCAAACTCCTCTTTGGGATTACTGTGTGGTTACAAACTTATGACATTAGTTTTTCTTATTTTGTTGAAGCTGTTATACCTCCTTAGTTGTGCTGGTTAGTTTTATATATATATGTCAATTTGACACATGTTGGGCAGTGCCACCCCTCGGCAGTTGATTCTGTGATGTGTAAAATATAGGCTGAATGAGCCATGAAGGGGCAAGTGAGTAAGCAACATTCTGCTATGGTCTCTGGTTTAGGTTCAGCTTCCATGTTCTTGCCCTGAATTGCTATAGTTATTGACTATTATCTGGGAGTTTCATGTTTTAATAAGTACATCCTCCTTAAGGCGTTTTGGGTCATAGAAACAGAAAGCAAGCTAGAACACTAGAGATTTCTAAAAGTAAAGATGGCCTGCTTTATCAATGAATCCAAATACAATCTGTTCTATGTTTTATTTTCTCAAGGAACTGATACTAATCAAGTCCAACTTCTACTATTTATTATAAAGAAGTTTATTTTCACCCAGACTCATCTGACTGATAAATATTTTACCAACTAGGAACATATAGAAATCTTCAGCTTCTGACATAATCAAATTAAACTACAGAGGCAGCTACAATTGGGGTAGTGAGCATA
This sequence comes from Mus pahari, assembly GCF_900095145.1. Classification (NCBI taxonomy): domain Eukaryota; kingdom Metazoa; phylum Chordata; class Mammalia; order Rodentia; family Muridae; genus Mus; species Mus pahari. The sequence goes on from NC_034601.1 coordinate 74,684,955, forward strand.
GTAGTGATAGTGTAGATGCTTTTAAATACTCTTTTGCCTCACTGGCTTCTTTTTGAAATACTGGTGTAACTCACTATTAGATTAACCCTCTTGCAATGTACACAGATGTGAATGCGATACTTCATGATGGTTTCATCAATTTTTGCTGCTAGTTCATTATGGGACACTTCAAAAAGCAAAACAAAACAAAACAAAACAAACAAACAAACAAACACAACACTACGGCAGCAGCCTGCTAAATGAAGTTGGGAAAACATTTACCAAGATAGTCTTGTTGGACCATTGTGTCCATGAGACTTGGATGTGTATAGTCCCAATATTAAGGAGCCATTCTTATTGCTCCATTGTACTCTGTACTTAATTGAACTAATGTCATTCACAATTATCAGTAACTTTTCTGAAAACATTTGCATCCACTATTTTGGATACAATTTTTTTATTCACCAATCTTCATATTTTTCAAATCTTTCTGCCTGTTTTTTTTTCTCATTTCTCAATGTGATGACTACATAGCTATAGCTACACCCATTGACTAATAACCATGTCAAACTTAATGGTGTATGCCCATGAGATTTCTTAAAACAAACTAAATAAACTATTACTGTTAAATTCAGCTTTACTCACATATTCATAATTTGGAAAAATAGAATTAAATATCTTGCTAGAATGTAATATATAATGGCCTTAGTTACAGTTACTAATGGAGTCCGTGTTTTATCCAGAAACTTCAAGAACTTGGAACACAATGCCCTATTTTTCATTCTAGTCTATTGAACAACTACGGGAATCATCCTTTAAGCTCTCCAGTAGTATTCTAAGAGTTCTTTGGCTACAGCTTCAGTCTTCACAGCCACTTTTTCTCTCTTCATCACCAATTATCTGTGTTAGTTTTCTTTCTTGTTTTTATGTTCATTTTATATTATGAATAGTTCGCTTATTCACTTTACATGCTCACTGCCCTTCTCCTAGGCACCCCTTCCTGCAACTGTTTCCCATATCTCTCCAACTTCATCTCTGAGAGGGTGGATCCCCCCTGGCTATCCCCAAACCCTGGCACATCAAGTCTCCAAGAGGCTAGGCACATCCTCTCCCACCTAGGCCATAGAGGACAACCAGCTAGAAGAACATTTCCCACGTACAGGCAACAGCTTTTGAGATAGCCCCCATTCCAGTCATTCAGGACCCATATAAAGACCAAGCTATACCTCTACCTCATATGTGAAAGGAGGCCTAGGCCTAACATGTGGTGATTCCATCTCTGAGATCCCCAGGGGTGCAGGTAAGTTGACTCTGTTGGTCTTCCTGCGAAGTTCCTTAGGGGCACCAATTCTTTCTCCTATTCTTCCATATGAATCCCCAAGTCTCACTGACTATTTAGCCATGCATTCCTGTGTCGGTCTGAGACAGGTGCTGGGTGGAGCCTCTCAGAGGACAACATGCTCACATATGTAAGCATAATAGAGTATCATTAATAGTGTCTGGGATTGGTACTTGCCAGTGGGATGTGTCTCAAGGTCAGCCAGCAGACATAGTATCTGACAGCAACTTTTTAAGGATGTAAGGACACATTTTGGCTCATGATTTGAGGGACTATGGTCTATTTTTTTGGTCTTGTTACTCTAATATTGAGAGTGTGAGAATGAGGAAGATTGCTCACATAATAGCAGATCAGAACACATAGTGCAAACCCGAAGCAGAGCCAGATATAATTCTCCAATTTCCTGATGCTACACATCCATATATGCACCAAGAGATCACATGATGATTGGCTGCCAAGCCAGCACCACTATATCCAACTCCAGTACTGAAACATGCAACAATATTATTTCAAACTTAAATCATACTACAATATGTCCTCACACCAGTTATTTGTCCTTTGCCCTAAAAATATTGAAAATATTTAACTATTACTAATGTAAAAATACCACACTTTCTTCTTTATCCTTATTTTCCTGAGTTTCAACACTGTGATAAGTTATTCTGCCCATTCTTAACTCAGTATTAGAGTTGTTGACCTGAATTGCTCTCCTCTTTTTCCTACAATCCCCTGGCCTTGCCCTAAGCTTCCATTTCTAGTGCCCATGAAGTGGCTGAACTGTGTTTCTTTGCTTGGTGTCATTTTCCACATGATAGAACTTTAAAGGGAAACATAAGTCATGTCTCTGCTGGAACCTGAACAAAAGAAGCATGCCCTGTGGCATCGCTGATGAACCTTCCTGTGGTGCACTGTAAGTTTTAGGAGTTAGTCAGTGTTTTACTCTAAAAGCACATAGGAATCCAGCTGATTACTGGTTGTGTTTAATGAAGAAATAATTGAAGAGTAGTGCAATGTTTTTATTCTAAATACAAAGAAGTGGTTTTGTGTTAAAGATAACAAATTAATATTTATTGAATGTAGAAATGTATAAAAGATTTATAATTCAATACATTTTAATATGCTACTTTTCAGAGCCAAATATTCCTTAACTGCCATTCATAAAATCATATTAGGATGATTATAATCACTGAACAAAATAAGCATAACAAGTTTATTTTTATTTAATATTTAATTTGGATTAATTCCTTCAAGAACACAAAACTGCTTAAAAAGATACAAGTAAGTGCAAGCAAACACTGAGCTAATTGATTATTTGACACTCATATTGAATATAACTCTTAGAAATAATTATATGATATCAACATATCCAATAACAGATAACAGATAATCTCAATTAACCTAATTTTAGGATTCATTAATAGCATTCATAATCAATGAATTAAAAACATCATTAAAACTGTAAATGGAAATTTACTTTTCATAAATTTGTCAAGTTTTGACACTATTTTATATATACCTTAATAATATAGTGTGTAAAATTACCTTTTGTTCTTCTTAGGTAATTACAGTCTTAGAAGCTAACTGCTGAATAAGCCTATCCTTTCTAGTTCTTTCTGAACTTTGATTGGCTGATTTAACTCAACTGTTCTGGCTCAAATTCTTCTTCAAACTGACTGACTCTGAATCTGGCTTCTCTCAGTTTCTTACTGAAATGATCTGCTTCTTCTTAAACAAACTCTGGCAATCTTCTAATCTTCTGGCTCCTTCTCATTGTCTGGCTCTTTCTGTCCTCACCTGTGTCTAGCTTGTTCTTTCTGCAATCTGTCTCTGTAAAGCTGCCCAGGTAAAAACTGCCACTGAGTTCCATGAATTGAACCGCTAGGAACTCAAGTCCATTGAACTGCTTCTCAGCTGAATGAACTCCCAACTCCACTGTAGTGAACTCAACTGGCTGAAGAGAACTAACTAAACTCCACTCTAAATTGATGAACTGACACACTCTCTCTGCACTGCTCTTAAACAACTTTTCTCCTGAGAGTTGGACATATCTTATCTCTGGCTCATTCTATCACATCTTTCTCTGAATTATCATTTTGTCTGACTCTCAATTAGACCACATTGTATAGGATTAAAGGTGTATACTAAGTGTATGTTTCCATTCCAGCTGCATCACAGAGACCTAGAAAGTCTTTGGATGTGATCAGAGCAGCTATGTTGCTTGATGAAAATTCTTCTACAATAGAGTCTTTCAAATCATGACTCTCACATCTTAAACATGTGACTTAGACATGTTTCATAATATTGTTATTCAAAAAAGGAAGCCATTACTATATTGGCTGTAGGAGAGACCTATCCAACACAAAATGTTCTGTTCCTGTCACATGGATTCTTCCAATTCTCAGAAAACCAAAATGCCTTCCATCCACCTTCAGAAGTCTTTAGTCTTCACAGTTCTAGTATTGTTCAGAATCCAGATTCACTTTAATTTCTACAGGCAAAGCAAAGTAAATAGAGCAGAGACAGGAAGAAAGGTCCACCCCAAATAGGGATCCATTCAATGGGCAAGCACCAAACCCTGACACTACTATTGATGCCATTTTGTGCTTGGAGAAAGGAGCCTGGTATGACTGTCCTCTGAGAAGCTCTATCAACAGATGCAGATAATTACATCCAACCACTGGACTGTTGTCAGGGAACCTTATGGAAGAGTTAAGGGAAGAATTGAAGAAGCTGAAGGAGATGGCAACCCCATAGGAAAAACAACAGTATCAACTAATCCAGACGTCCCAGATGTCCTAGAGACTAAGTGACAAACCAAAGAGCATACATGGGCTCCTGGGACATTTGTAGCAGAAGATTGTGTTAGGAAGTCAGAGAGGATGCTCCTAATCCTGTAGAGATTTGTGTGAAGAACTTTGGGAGGAGGACCTAGAAGGGGGTGACATTTGAAATGTAAATAAATAAAATAATTAAATTTTAAAGCGTTTCTAGAGTTCTACCAAGGATATACTTATTTAAAACAACCAATTTTCAACTTAGCTATTCAGCTCTAATTTTATATGATGTGTTCACTAAAATTAATGTCATCAGAAAAACGTGAAGGCACTGAGACCATAATGTTCTTGAAAACATCAGGGAACTCAGAAATGTAAAGAAAAATGAAGAGACAGATGGGGTAGTCTCTGNATAGTCCATCCTTTCATCTTAGCTCTAAATTTTGCCTCTGCATCTATATCCTTTCATAGGTATTTTGTTCCTTATTCTAAGGAGGAATGAATAATCCACACAATGGTCTTCGTTCTTGGTTTTCTTGTGTTTTGCAAAATGTATCTTGGGTATTCTAAGTTTCTGGGCTAATATCTGCTTGTCAGTGAGTGCATATGTAGTGACTTCTTTTGTGATTGGGTTACCTCACTTAGGATGATAACCTCCAGATACATCCATTTGCCCAAGAACTTCATAAATTCATTGTTTTTATAGCTGTGTAGTACTTCATTGTGTAAATGTACCACAGTTTCTGTATCCATTCCTCTATTGAGAGACATCTGGGTTCTTTCCAGCTTCTGGCTATTATAAATAAAGCTGCTATGAACATAGCAGTTGGAAGATCTTCTGGGTATATGCCCAGAAGAGGTATTTCTGGGTCCTCCAGTAGTACTATGTCCAATTTTCTGAGGAACCGCCAGACTGATTTCCAGAGTGGTTGTACAAGCTTGCAATCCCACCAGCAATGGAGGAGTGTTCCTCTTTCTCCACAACCTCGCCAGCATCTGCTGTCACCTGAATTTTTAATCTTAGCCATACTGACTGGAGTGAGATGGAATCTCAGGACAAAAGAAAGAAAGGAAACCTACAAAAATATATATTTTTACGTTTTGATCCCTGTAAGTGCTGTGGCAAGCCAAGACTAAGAATACCTTCTGGACATCTTGTCCCGTTGAAAAACAATTGCTTTGTGATTGTAGTTTTAGTCTGTAGTACATGAACACCCCTTGACTGAACTTCTATACATGGTCACTTTTAGTAAAAAATGAATACTTCCAAATCAATCTCTACCTTTCTTTTATTCCAATTTCAGTGTAAGTTTGGTATTCATAGTTATTCTATTTCATGTTGCTGTGCCACTTTGAAATTCTTCTACTTTATGTTCCAGTCTATTTCAATTAGGGCAGATGAATGTAGCCATGGGGTGTGGACAAATCACATGGATGTTTTTCAAAAGCATTATACTTTAGATTTTATTTAAAGCTGTATTCTAAACATATTATTGCCTACATTAAAATTGACATTCTGTTTTCAAAACATATGAAAATAAAGTATTAGTAACTGCCACTCTTTCGGAATGTCAGAAGAGTTTCAATAAGATCTTCAATGTTCTAAGGACTGACAAGAGCAAAGTGTATACAAATAGTCAGGAACAGTTTTTGGTTTTTTTTTTAATCTAGATTTCATTTACTAAAACATATAGTACATGAGACAGCAGACTAATAAAGAAGAAAGGTTACTTGGGATCATAGTTTTAGAAATTTCAATTCATTATCTATTTAGGCTCTAATGCTAAAACATACAAACAGGGTGGAAGTGAAAGAGACATAGAAGAACCCAGGGTTAAAACATCTCCTTCATGAACACTACTTCAATCTCACTAGAAACCACATATATGGTACCTGAATTATGTATATGGGTTTACATATCTGAGGTACAAACTATACCATGGAAATTTTATCAAACATCAACTCAATTAACTGTGATTCCATAACCTATTAAAAAATCTACAGAATTGACACAAAGACCATGACATACAAGCCTTTAGAGGAAAATATCTACTACAGAAATATATCTATTTTTGTACTTAAATCACTTAGAGTAGTTAAGATTATTCTGAGAAATTGAACTTCTATAAAATGAAAATCATAGGATGACAGAAAATGATAAAATAGATGGATGATGATAGATAGATAGATACACAAATACATGCATAGATATATACATGGATAGATGTATTTACTGTAAGAATGTTCATTTTATTACATAATGAACTTAATATTTTCAAACTTGAAATTAAGTACCAATTAAAAATGGTGTAATTCATTTGACAACAAATATCTGAAATAATGAAGACTGTAGGATAACCATCATTGCAAAACAGAGGCTTAGGACCTTGCAATATGTTTTGGATAAGTCCCAGAGAAGGAAGAACTTAAATGTAGGAACTACAATTAACGATAAATCTAAGCAGTACACTGAAGCATCAAAAGATTAGAAAATAATAATAAAACTGCTAATCATAATAAACATTACTCAGTCCACTGATTGAATTGGTATTGATCGGGGTGGGGGATGTATAGGGGACTTTCTGGATAGCATTTGAAATGTAAATGAAGAAAATATCTAATAAAAATTGTTTAAAAATGAAAAAGAAATAGTATTGACATTTTGGGGAGAGAAGACCTGAACAGATATACTTGGAATTTATGCCTTTCCAGATATTTGAGCAATCCCTACTCTAGGCAAACTCACAAATTTAACCATCATATTATTCTTCTATAAAATTATTGGATACATATACTTATTAATGTACTATTTGTATAGGTATTTATATTAATATATACTATAAATAAACTCATTGGCCCATAAGCCCAACCCGATCTATGAATACTAGATAAACTTAGAAACCTTATTTCAAATAAATTTGATTTTCAATTATAAAGGAAGATACTCTATAACCTCTATAGTCAACAGACACACACATGAATGTGCATTTCAACACACACACACACACACACACACACACACACACACTCACACACTCATGTAGACATATACATAGTAAAGAAAAATAGACTACTTCGTCTTAAAGAAATACAAAGAAGTAATAAGTGAGACTTTTTCACCATTTTTATCAGTTCTGAAATTGATGAAAAGTTCTCAAACAAGATGAATAATCACTGGATAATTGTAAGACTTTTCTTGCATTCAAAAACACACGGTGCTGTTTTCACTGTATCTATACTGATATGGGCAGACATTTGGTGTTTCTATTGTCAGTGACACTACCAGAATAGAAAGTCAATTCTATGACATCACTGAATCCAAATTATTGTCCAAAATCTTCCACTTAACATACCATAATATTGGAGGTTAAAATTTTGGAAAGACACAAAAGGCAGTCTATAATTTTATCTCTGCAAATATGAATGTCAAGTGTGAGTATTTTGATAGGTTTTATATCTGTCATTTGCTTTTTGACATAAACAATAGAAGGATTATAATTAGCTTTCCCTTGCCAAATACCACATTTTACTGTTCTGACAATCCTGTCCAACACAATTTGTGGGAGATAAAAGTGAGCTACACTAGCATATTCTGAATTTTAATGGTCATATTATAAGAAGTAAATTTTTAGTTTAAATATAAAATGCACCAAGTTTAATCTAAAATATATAAAACTAGTTCTTTATATGTACTGACAAGAAAACTTACGCAAGTCATACATCACAGTTGCTCGTAGGTCTGAAATATGTCAGTAAAGACTGCCAACATTTAGGACTGGAGAGATGTCTCAGAGGTTAAGAATGCATTATGTACTTGTGGAGCACCCGCGTTTGATTGCCATTATATCTGAAAGCTCACAGCCATCTATAACTTTAGTTCTGGAGGATCTAATGCCTCTGGCCATTAGGAACACCTGTAGTATGGCCCACATAATGCTTACCGTAGCAGAAAACAAATATTATCAAGATACTAATATTTCAAGTTGCAACAGTTTTATGTGGCTAGTGAATATCATCAAAGAAATGATTGCAATTTAATAATAAGATGGTGTAATTAATTTCTATTCTAATATTTTTTCATTAAAAGGTAATTATTTTCAAGGCTAGGGAGACCCTGTGTGTAAGAATATTTGGTATGCAAGAATAAACACCTGTGACTAAATCCCTAGGCCCCACCATACAAAGCTGGGCATAACTGAATACCTATAATTCCATGTCTAGAGGTAAATAAACAGTATCAGGAGTTTAATGTCTGCCTGACTGAATTAGTGGGTTCTGGATCACTAATCAGTCCTGTATCAAAACAGTATGGTATAGGTAATTGAGGAATATATCTCAATGCCTTCTTCTGTTCTCCATGTGCCCATGCTGGGACATTGGCAACTTCAAACTCACATGCATCAAACACACACACACACACACACACACACACACANCACACACACACACACACACACACACACACACACGCACGCACGCACACGCGCACACACACACACACGCACATGCCCACAATCACCCCACTATACACAAAACCACTCTCCAGAGAAGCAATACCATTCAAAACCAATAAACCTGAAAATTCAACTGTTATCTAGTTTTACCCATTAAGTACTTTCACTACAATGAAAATGACTGTATTAAACTTACTGCATGTATTACTTCCCTCCTTCCTGAAATAAATACCATGGAACAGGCAGCATAAGGGACAGTGAGTCTGTCTTGATTTGCATATGAAAGGTCATTATGCTTGAGAAGCCACAGGACAGATGCTTGCAGTTGACACTCACAATGGCAGAAGTGAATGGCATGGCTCAATTCCCTTTATTTCATTCTGTCTCACACTCTAGTCCGTGGTGCTGTCAGATTTCAGGTGGGTCTTCTCACATCCTTAAACCATCAAGAAATGCCTCACACTCATATCTAGGGATTCTTCTCCAGGTGATACTAAATCCCATCAAAACGATAAGCCATGTGAGCCATCTAATCCAAGACTTTTCATCACAGTGCTCTGTAAGCGGAGTCATGGTGACTGTATAGATGCAGCAGTCTGTGCCACATGGCAATCCTTTCTCAGAGCAAAAATAAGGAAAAGCAGTACAATATGAGACACACAAATAAGGGCTGGTGAAACGCATTTAGTAAAAATACAGTAGTCATAACTTATAAAGCATGCATTTACACTAATCCTAGATTGAATATATTTTAGATACATTTATTTGTTCAGAATGTGAACATGAACAGGTTCAAATGCATCAAGTTAACAATAAAGAAAAAAAAAATTACAGGGCCAAGGGGAAGAAGCAGGTTCTCTAGAGACTTGACAGCACTGAATGGCTGTATCCATAAACTTCAAGTTTATGAACAAGGAGACTTTTAAAGTGAGGCTTGGGCTCCAGTGGCTGGGGCTGCCACGAGCTATTAAAGCTATAAAGATTGCATTCTGCAGCTGTTTATTTCTGAAAGTGAGTGGGGAAATCTCATGGCCAAAGGAAAACAGAAGTGAATGAGCTTTTGGCCTATCTTGGGATTAAGGGTTTGATTTTTACATTATTTTCTCATAGTGGAATAGGAAAAAAATATGAAGAGGAAAAAAAAAATCCGAGCACTTAGCATAGAAATCCAAAAGGGATCAAGAAGTAGAAACTATATTTTGAAAGGCCAATGTCATGACAGCAGAAATTCGTTTTGGTATTTCCCATCTTTGAATTGTCATTCTGATTAATGAAAGAATTCACCATACAAAATGGAAGCTGACTGGAAGAAGTTTGTCTCACAAAATCACATTTATCCCATAAATTTTGGTGGCAGTTGAAGGAGTCTTCTGGGTTATATAGGTTCTAATATTTTCGTTTAAGTTAATAGTTTATAAATAACAATATTTTAACACATTTTTAATTTTTGTCTTAATACTATGCTCTTGCTTAACACAGAAGCATTAAAATCACCATGGTAAACTCAAGTGAATATTAAGGCCAAGTTATTTATTCATCTTAGTATTTTTCTCTATTCTACCAAATCCCAGACAATAAAGCTATTTGAATACTACCACTGAATGAGTTTCCTAAAACAGAAAAGTATACATATATAAAAACAGCCGAGACTGAGTTATCCTGTAAAAAGCTATCTCAGATAGAGTTGTTATTGTCTAAAGTGAAGTTCCCTTCTTTCTGGTGACTCTAACTGGTATCAAGCTGACATACTATGAGCCAGAAAACAGAGTTTCTAATAGGCACTATGGAATAATAGAGAAATAACCCAGGAAGGGGCTATGTTTATTGGTGTTGATGATTGGTAAAGACCCTCAAATAATAGAGGATATTATAATTTCTCCTTTTGACCGCTCCCTAAAAACTTGATGAAACTAAACTATTACTGAAGATACTACTCAAATATCACATATTTGCGTTATGGAAATGAGGAAATAAAGGTTGGAAGTAACCTGATGGTTTTGTCCCTTCTGGCTAGCTTTCTGAGTCCTGGAAGGTGCTGTGCATGCTAACAGGAGAAGAATAATCATCAGTCACAGAGCTGTGAACCCTAGAGGGTGTAATAATGATCTTCAGGCAAGTTAGGACCACTGATACAGTAGGGCATTACCATCAACATGTTCTGCTTGTGCTTAAAGCCCACTCTACACCGGGCATACATTTCCAAAAATGTATGGCTAGACAGTTCTAGGATTTAGGCCAGAACCTAGGACTCTTACTCTGCCTGTATGTCAGAGCAGTCAATGAACACTTCCTGATTTTTCATTGTACCCACCAATTAGTGTATCTCTAACCTCATCAAAAAAGCTTACTTTTCTTGTTGATTTTGTTTTTTTCTTTTTCTTTCTATTGTAGTAAGAGATGGTTACCCTTGAGACAAACAAGTGGTCAAGTTTAAGAAAATAAATGAGTAGAGAGTTTTCAGCCATAGACGGATTGTCTATACTACACAACCCCTCTCCCCACATCTCAGGGGTCATTTAGAAAGTGTATAAGAATTAAGAATGGTGCATGACTGCCAGGAAATAATGCTCTATCAAATAGCACAGTTGCACATTTGAACTCATAGAGGTCTGACAGCATTCACAGCATCTTTGAAAACTCAAGCCACACAAAATTCCAGCAAGGAGAAGAAAGGTCAGCATGAAGCTATGCCTCTATTGAAAAGCTATTAGTAAATGAAAGATATCAGTCTAGAGAGCTTTCTTTAAGGTGTGACTCCCAACAGATCTAACAAGCTCCAATAAATGGAATACAATCAAGTGTGTGTGTGTGTGTATATATATATATATATATATATATATATATATATATATATATATATATATATNTATATATATATATATATATATATATATATATATATGTGTGTGTGTGTGTGTGTGTGTGTGTGTGTGTGTGTATACATATACTAATATGACTTAATGGGTTTAAAAAGGGATATAAGGACACAGAGAAAGAAGGCAATGACATGAAGATTGAGTCTGTGAAGAGTAATGGAATAGCAATGAATATGATCAAAAAATGTTATCCCATCCTCAAAACCTCAATAGAAATATTTTAAAGGCATAGTTTCTGCTGCTGCTGCTTATTGCCAAATCTCTTATCCACAGCACCAGACCCAAAGGGTATCTTCTCTCTGTGCTATTTCTTTTTATATTATATGGAAACTACTTTAATAATTGCCCATTCAAGAGTACATGTATTTTAAAAGAAGGAAGAAGAGCTATATCATTTTTTTTAATATTTGAATTGTGGAAATATATTATTTAGCTGGGATTCCCCCTTCAATCTTAATCTTAACAAATATAATACAGGAAGTGATACACAACACAGGTTCAGAAATGATTATGTAAACTCTAATATGTTAGCAGATAATGATAACAGTAGCATAGTGATAATGTCATAGACAATTATGAGAAGAGAGCAAAATTCAAGCATGCTTATAACACAAAGATATAATTTCTATTATGCTTCATGAAAACTGAAGTTATTCTTTCTGAGTAGTTGAAGTAAGTATTTAAATAGTTGGTTTTTTCCACAGATTGTTGCTTCCAGGCATGATTTTTGTCATCCCCTTCAAAACACAGTGGTGTCTAGCATCTAATGAATACAATAGTCCCACTGCAACATGCTACACACTTGGTATTGAAGATAATAGCGCATCATGAAGGAGTGTGTTTCTAAATATGTAAGGGGTAATGCACTGTTTCGCAAAGCATCATTGTTCTCCTATATTCTTCTGTTGGTGGTCACTTCATCTTTCTGTTCTCATCATTTTAGTGTCTTGCATGAGAATTACTTTAATAGTAGCATTCTTGCTTAGTATGTAATTCTATATAGATTGTGTTCTATAAATACACACATTTGCAGAGAGAGAGAGAGAGAGAGAGAGAGAGAGAGAGAGAAGAGAGAGAGAATGTAGTGTGGTCAAAATAAGGCTAGCATTGTTCCGATTAGCTAACATAAAGGACATTTCATTCGGGCTGATAAGAAATACCAATAAACAACCAAAAAACTGCAGTTTTATAAAATATGTTCTGAAACTGGATACTTTTTCAAGATAAAATACCTCATTGAGATTCTCCTTTCACCTCTCCTTCCCCCTCAGCCCACCTGCTGAGCCTGAACCACACAGGTAAGCTTCCTTTCCCCTACCCCAACTTCTGGGCTTGCTGAGGCCTCTATTCTGAGCCCACCTGCTGTGAGCAGCCTGCTAGTCCAGGGGCCCCTTTGTTCTCCCACCATTTCTCTGTTCATCTTCATCTGATCTCCAACTCCTGAACCATATAGGCCTGAAGTTCCAGAAATATACAATCCAAAGATATGCACCAGAGGCCTGCAACATCAGGACCACTGAGTTTAACCACCATCCAAATATGGACTACAATCAAATATCCAGGGAACCAAACCACCCAGGTGGCTAAAGGCCCTTAAAAGAACACAATCTACAGAAGCCAGGATAATATGACAACTTCAGAGCACAGCTACCCTACAACAACAAGTATAATGCAAGAAGTGATGATACACAACACAGGTTCAGAAATGATTATTTAAGCTCTAATAACAAGCCCTGGATATCCCAACACAACTGAAGGACAAAAAATTGACCATAAATACAATATTATTAAGGTGACAGAGGCTTTTAAAGAGGAAACAATTACTCCCTTAAAGAAGTACTGGAGAATAAAATTAACCAGGTAGATGTCTTTAGAGGAAACAAATAAATCTGTTAAAGATATTCAGGAAAATACAATTAAATAGATGAGAGAAATAAATAAAATTGTGCAAGTCCTAAAAGTGGAAACAGAAGCAATAAAGAAAACACAAACTGAGGTAAAGCTGGAGATGGAATCCCTAGGAAAGATAACAGGAACATCAGATGCAAGCATCACCAAGAAGATACAGGTGTCTCTCAAGCATAGAAAATATAATAGAAGATATATAAATCAAAGAAAACATTAAATTTAAAAATTTCCTGACACAAAACATCCAAGAAATTTGGGATACCATGAAAAGACATAACACAAGAATAAAAGAAATAGAACAGTGTGAAGAGGCCCAAGCCAAAGGCCGAAAAATATTTTCAATAAAATCATAGAAGAAACATTTTCCAACCTAAAGAAAGAGATACCTATGAACATACAAGAGGCTTAGAGAACACCAATTAGACTTGACCAGAAAAGAAAATCTTCTCGACACATAATAACCAAAACAGAAAATCTACAGAAAAAAAAGAAAGACTATTAAAAGCAGCAAGGGAAATAGATCAGGTACTACACAAAGGCAAACTATCAGAATTACAACAGATTTCTCAACTGCGCCTGAACAGACATCCTCTAACCATGCAGGAACCCCAAAGGAATAATAAGAACACCAACTACCCACAAAATATTCAACCCAATATTTACCCTGTCTACAAGAAATGCAAGGATTCGGGATGGATCAAAGACTGAGGGAATGAAAAGACAATAATCAGCCCAAATGGAGATCCATCCCATGGGCAGGCACCGATCCCTGACACTATTCGTGATATGCTGATTTGCTTATAGACGGGAGTCTAGGGTGGCCATTCTCTGAGAGGCTCCACCCAGCAGCTGACTCAGACAGATGCAGACACATAAAGCCAAACAGTGAATGGAGTTTGGGGACATTTATGGAAGAATAAGAGGAAAGATTGGGGCCTCTAAGGGAATAGACCTGGAACCCTGGGGCCCTCAGTGACTGAACCACATAAACAAAGAACATACATAGACCTGACCTAGGCCTCTCTGCACATATGCAACAGAAGTACAGGTTGCTATTCAAGTGGGTCCTGAACAATTGGACCCAGGGCTATCCCAAAGCTTTGACCTGTACGTGGGGTATGTTCTTCTAGCTCAGCTGCCTTGCTTGGCCTCAGAGGATGTACCAGGCTGGTATAAATAATTTTATGTCTGGTTTCATCTTTATGAATAGCTAACGGTTCTGATATTTGTCATATCTAGCAATTTTATTTCCTATCATTAGTAATAGGCTTCACCTTCAAATCATTAGAGTGAAAGAAAGAAAGAAAGAAAGAAAGAAAGAAAGAAAGAAAGAAAGAAAGAAAGAAAGAAAGAAAGAAAGAAAGAAGCAAACAAACAAACTGGAGTGGTTTGAAGAACAAGTCTAGACCTTCTGTGATTTCCTTCTCTCCTCACACATCTTATATGTATTTTTGGAGACATGTGACTGACTTTCTGAGTTTTGGTTGTATCAATTTTGAATTGTGTCAAAATGATTATCCTCTATTATATTTAATAATTATCCATGACTTCATGATTTGAATTAGCCTAATGCCTTGACATTAAATATTAATCTAATAGTCAATTGGATATTCTTTGAGTAACTACATTCTAACAGATCCTTTATTGATGCTGAGGAAATCAAGGTCAACAAAACAGGTAAATCCAAACTCTTACTGTCTTTTTATTATTATTATTATTATTATTATTATTATTATTATTATTATTATTATT